>NW_020922125.1:0-11024 GCF_003984885.1 Neopelma chrysocephalum
CCTCCTCAGGCACCTGCCCAACCCCCTCAGCTCCAGCCTGATGGCCAGAAACCTTCAGGGCAGGGAGGCACCAGGCAAAATGCTGAGGGAACCTTTCAGTTGCACTCAAATCCAAGTGGAGGGGTTGGCATCTAGGGAGAAATCCCTTCTCATTCTCCAGAACCACCAGAACAACCTGTGTTGTGTCCTGGGCACTCCTCTGGAACTGTGGGCTATGGAAAAGGTTTTGGTGTCAGGGATATTGAGAAGGCTGGGCAGTGTCACTGGGACACCTCTCCCAAACACTTGGAAAGGCCAGAGCCATCCCAGAGCTTCCTGGGGCCTTGGCAAAGGCAGACATGGAAGCAGTCTGCAAACAGGGCAGCAAGGAGGGTTGGCAGAGTTCCAGATTGCTCAGGCTCAGCAGGGAAGGGGATCTGGCAAGTCCTCCTGCAGCCATTCCCAGGCACTGGAAAGACAAGGCAGGGATTGCAGAACCCCTGTGGGAGGGAAAAGAAGGGGATGTTGTGTGCCCAGACTTTATCAAGGCCTTTGACATGGTCTCCTGTGGTCTCCTTATGGCCAGACTGGTGAGAGCTGGAGTGAAGAAGAGGAAGATGTGGTGAGTGGGAAGTTGGCTGAATGAAGAGTGTCAAATAAAATCCATGGTACAAAGTCCTCTTGGCAGCAACTTCCTGGTGAAATCCCTCAGTGACCAGCCCTTGAACACCACTACAGAAAATCTTTTTTATCTCTCTCTACAATGGGACAAAATATATTTTGGAGTTCTTTGTCGATGATGCCAAATTTCAGGGAACCCTTGAGCAACCTGTCCTGGTTTAAAGACACATACTGGGGTGGGAACTCCAATAAAATGAATTCACTCCTCTTTTATTCACCATGACTACAGTGAGACAAAATACAAGGAGGTATAAGTGAAAAAAATAGCAGTTTACTGACAAGAAATATAGCAGGAAAAACAGTAATACCAAGAGAACAGTTCAAAGCATCAGCAGAGAGAGAAATTGCCTCCTCTCTCTCCCCCGCACCAACTCCCTTTTGTAAAAAGATAAAAACAGGGATCAACACATACCTCCCTTTCCCCTTCTCCCCCTGAATGGACAAAGAAGAAAAATTAAACCAGGGGAAACAGGGGGCAAAGCAAAATCTGGGAAACTCTCTGGTCTGAGCCAAGTTGTGCTGCCCAAGAACACGCTGACTCCAGAGGTGTCCAAGAGGGGCAGAGCCGGCGACTCCAGTCCGTGCGGTGGTGGGGGGGAGGTAGTGTCACAATGGCCCCATAATTCCATGAGGTTCTGCAGTTTCACAGTGGCTCCTTGAATCCATGAGGTTGCACAGCATCATCACAAAGCTGAGCCCATCCTGATGAAAGTTCTGAGGAGGTTACGAGGAACTGGGACAAAAAGGATAAGATAATTGGGGAAGGAAAGAAGGGCTTGGCCAACAGAGAGGAAAGATTTTGATGAGGTAAAACCAGGTTCAAATAGTGCTGAGGGTGCAGAAACCCTGACTGTGAAAACACTCCTGAGAGACCTTTATGCACTTTGTAACCTCAAGCCCCAACATTCCCCAAAAGTGCTGCCCCTCCCATTGAAAGGAATCCACTGCTCTAATTCCAAGCCAGAAAAAACCCAAACCCAGAACTCCAGGCTCTTATTTGTCCTCTAATGCCCACCCCAAACCTGCATTATTGGGATGAATAGCCAAGCTTTAATCCTACCCCAGTCCAAAAAGCTCTTCCCCTAATCATGAACCAGACACTGCCAGCAGAACAACAAACCTCCCAAACTTCTGCCTAATCTCGACTCTGAGCTCTAAACCCCAAGCCCTGACCATTAAGCACCCCCACAGCCCTCGGGAGCAGGGCAAGGACCTGGAGGGCCCAGAACAGGCCCAGGGGGTTGGCAGAAGAATGGGAGGTGACCTGGATCTGCTCAGCTCTGCAGTGACCCCCAGGAGAAGGGCCTGGGCTCTGGGAGGGATGTCCTGTGGCACAGGGGCTCAGGACCTTAGTTAACAAGGCCAAGTGAACATGGCAACAGCCAGAGCTGGTGCAGAGACATCAGGGAGGGTCTAGAAATGCTGCTGGGAGGGGGGTGGGAAAGCAGGAGGGGTGTGTGCAGCCTGCAAGGCCAGAGCAGCAGCAGGGCCAGGCCAGGACAGCCTGCAGGAGAGATGGCCAAGGGCTCTGGCAGGGCTGCAAGGCCCAAAGGCACCCAGGCCTTTGTCCCCTTGCCTCTGGCAGCTGCCTCTGCCACTCAGGCCACCACAAGCAACTTGCCTTGCAGGTTCTGCACTTGGTTTCTGCCTCTCCCCTCCCTCAGCAGCCTGGCAGGGGTTGCCCAGTTTTGGGCCTTGGTTGTTCCTCCCCCTCCCATCCCACTGCCCCCCAAACAGCCCTGAGCCAGCCGGGAGGGACAGGATCTGCTGGGCCAGGGCCTGGGGCTCAGGCCTTGGCCTTTGTGCTCCACAAAACCAAGGCAGGCTTTGCTCAGCATTGCAGGGGCCTGCCCAGAGCCTTTGTCTGCCTGCACTCCTGGCCTCCAAGGAGCTGCTCCAAGGAGTCCCTGGGGAGGCTTTGTCAGTGCCTGCCCTCAGTGGGGCCCAGCAATGCTTCAAGGGACTTGCAGTTTGGCTTCTGACTTCTTCAGCAGCTGCTTCAATCTTCTCTCAGTACCTCAGGATCATGGGCTGGGCTGCAAACACACCGTGGGGCTCATTAAAATGCAGAAATCCCTCATGATCTCTTTGTCTTCCTTTAATTGTCTTCAAGGCAATGTCAAAACAAGTCTTCAAAATTTGTAATTTTTTTTTTTAATTCAAGGATGGCTATTTTTTAGTTCAGAGAAGAGGTGATAGAGGTGTTCTCCAAGTGATCTTGATGCTGAGTGTCTCCTCAGGAGATCCACACTGACCCTGGATGATCAACCTTGCTCCTCACCCCCCAACCTCACCAGTTCTGACATGGCCAATCTTGGATTGACAGCTGATGCAACTCCAAACACACCGTGGGACCCATTAAAACATTGACAAACAAATTATTTTTCTTTCTTTAATTGTCTTCACGTCTTCAAGACATCAACAACTAATTAGAGTTGTTTTGTAGTTTAGCTAAGGAGAAAGATTTTAAAGTGGAAGTCACGAAAAATATTTTTTTTTATGAAAGGGAATGATTTACACAGAGCCTTGGGATGCAAGAGGGTCAGGATGCAAAGGATTTGGACACAAATATAAGGGGGCAAAAGAGATTAGTAGCATTTAATTATTGACCAGTTTAACAATTATGAAGGACTGAATAGCATTTGCTACAATTTTAACAGTGACTGAATTATAGATTCACAATAACAACATTCCCACCACAGTCAATTCACACCCACACCCAGGCAGAGATGTGTGGACACATCAAGAGCTGGCTGTGGAAAGATCCCTCTCCCAAAGTCTCCTTGTTGTCAGGGAAACACTCCCACAAATCCCTTTGTGTTTCCCAACAGACAAGGATCACAGGGCCTCCCTCAGCCCCACTGGTTGTGGGCTCCCAAGGTGACTGGCTTTAGTTATCTGCTGAATTTCCATCCTGGTGTCAGGAATGACTGGAGTTTCCAAAATATTTGGGAATGGTATCCAAACTCTTCCATTCGGGTTACGATTCAGGTAGGGAATTTTCCAATGTTTTCATGGCATGACTTATTATCCTGTGTTCCCCAGCTCTTACACCCATCCAAGTCATCTGGGTGGTTTATTGACAATATGTCCCTAGGGGCAGGACCTCCCATGCCATAGAAACCCCTCCCCCTGGATTAGGAAACATTTGGAATTAATGAAGTTTTCAAGGGGATCATGAAAATGAGCAGCAATTTTCCTAAAGCCAAGAAGCAAGCAGAACAAAGCAAGGCCCCAGCAGGTGCAGAGCAAAGGTCCCCCCATCCCTGTGTCCCCTGTGGCCGCTGAGGCGGCAGCGCAGGCCCGAGGCGGTGCCGGGTCCCGGTGCAGCCGGGGCAGAGCGGCGGCTGCGCGAGCGGCAACCCCGGCGGTGAGTGCGGCAGCCCCGTGGCAGCGGCGGCTCCGGGCAGACACGGCCCCGCTCCAGCGCTGCCGCCTCAGCGACGCTCAGGGGACGGCGCGGCGGCTCCGGGGGCAGCGGCCGGGGACTCCCTCTCGGGGCAGCCCCGGGCACCAAAGAGGACCAGGGCCCGGCGTGTTCTCAGCTTGGTTCTCTCGAGTTCTCATGGCATCTGAGCACAGGATGGGATGGGGAAATTGAGCTCAACCACAACAGGAGCTCATGGAACCGAGTGGCCATTGGGACACTGCAGGGCCTCCTGGAATCCAGGGGCTGATGGGACACTGGGGAGTCTCTTGGAGCCAAGGGAATCTTGGCATATTTTGGAACATCTTGGAATCAAGGAACCATTGTGACACTGCAGGGCCTCAAGGAACCAAAGGATTCAAGAGAAATTGTGGAACCTCAAGGAATTAATGGGCCATCGTAACACTGTGAAACCTCATAGAACCAAAGGTCCATTGTGACAGTGAGAGGCCTCATGGAACCAAAGGAACCCTGAGAGGTTTTGAAACCTCATGGAATCAAGGGGCCATTTGTGGCAGGATGCTCTGCTCTGACATAACCTAAAAAATGGTCAGAGAATGCAAACAATGCAAGCTCTCTGTGGTGAGTTACTGCTGGTGTCAAGGTGCTGTTTTTAATGGTGAATTATGCTAAACCCAAAATGCTTCATGAAACTTCAAACACACATCCTGCTTTTTGAAGCAAGATTTGACAGAGAAGCTGCTCCCTGGCCTGCAAATATGTCTGGCAGTCAAACCCTTGATAACTATAAAAGCCCCGTGCAACTGTCACGTGGCAGATTTTTCCACAGACTTCCTTGAAGTGTGTGGAGCTTCTGCCATGAAGCAGGGACAGCTCTTCATGGTCACTGCCCAGGGGTTAAGTGAAAGAGAGAGAATTATCCCCTGTGGTTGTGGGGTGAGTTACCTCAATGTCTGCTTCAGGATTGTTTCTTTTTGCTGGCTTTGATCCAATTGCTTTAATAGAACGACTTTGATAGATTGCACTGTCCTATCTTACACTATACTGCTAGGAGGTTTTGGCTTTTATACTGTGCAGTAAATAATTCTGTTTAAGGTCTTTCATCTGTTCACTTGTCCGATCAATTGTCTGTTCATTTGTCATAATAAATAATTCATTTTCTAAAAATATTTCTGATTTGCCATCATTAAAACCTGCAGGACAAAGTGATTGAATCACACCTCTATAGTTCCTTCAGTTGAAAGCAAAATCTGAGCCTGAGATTGTATCCAACCACAGCCAGGTTCCTCTGTGAGAAGGAATTTAGAAAGCAAGGGGGTCCTTTCTGCCCCTCGTAGCTCAACAAGACGGCTTCTGCCATCAACTTTGTCTAAGCCTTCCACCCCCCCAGCCCCAAGCCGTGACACATGGGCATGTCTTGTCCATGCAGGGCAAACATGGACTCCTGAGCTGGTCATTGGATGTCCCTCCTTGGAGGGAAGAACAAGCTCAATGGCCTGGGGTGAGAGGCCAGTGCTGGGAGCGGCGCTGGCTGTGCCAGGGCACTGCTGGGTGCCCCCACCCTGAGCACTCCCACCCTTGTGCTGGTCACTGCTGTTTTCCTCTGCAGGGCGTTGTGTTGGGCACATCCTGGAGAGCAAAGTGGAAAGCAGATGGAAGCTTTGAGGCCCTGGCCTGAGGAGATGGCCCTGCAGGATGGCAGTGCTGCTGCAGAGGTCAGCTCTGTGCCAGCAGTGCCCGTGGCTGTCCCTGCCTGCAGTCCCTGGACAGTCCTGCAGCAGGACTGGGACCGACTGCCAGAGCACTGAGGCCTCCAACAACACAGGGCTCTGCAGGACAGTGTGGAAGGGAAGGAAGAGGAGGCCCCGCAGGAGAAGGGCTGCTGCTCCCTGGCAGTGCTGCTCTGCTGGGACTCTTTTCTGGCCCAGCTCTGCACAGAGGCACCGAGCCTGCAGCTGCAGAGAAGTCAGAGAGGAAAGATGTCAGGCAAACAAGTCAGTGCAGAGTTCTTTATTTGGTTTAAGCAGACAGTGAGTACATTTGCCAATTTGTACAGCCTCTGGGCCAGGCTAGAAAGGCAAATATTGAATTGAAAATAGTGTTTATATATATATGAATATATATATATATTTATACATATATTTATATATATAAAGAATTTTGGTTTGACCAAATTCTCACAATAATAACACCCTTACCAGGAGCAAAAAATAGAGAAGGTATGGTGGACCTTTACTGAAGTACAGAACAGGATTGGCCCTAAATGATGTACATAACATGCAGAAGAAGGAGAGTTTATTGCTTCTGAAAAACACCCAGTTATCAGTTTTCTCAGGGCATCCTTGAGCTCCTGATTCCTCAGGCTGTAGATGAAGGGGTTCAGTGCTGGAGGCACCACTGAGTACATAAGTGACACAATAAGATCCAGGGATGGGGAGGAGATGGAGGGGGGCTTCAAGTAGGCAAAGAATAAGGTGCTGATAAACAGGGAGACCACGGCCAGGTGAGGGAGGCAGGTGGAAAAGGCTTTGTGCCGTCCCTGCTCAGACGGGATCCTCAGCACAGCCCTGAAGATCTGCACATAGGAGAAAACAATGAAAACAAAACAACCAAACATTAAACAGGCAATAACCACAGTAAGCCCTATTTCCCTGAGGTAGCCTGAGTGTGAGCAGGAGAGCTTGAGGATGTGTGGGATTTCACAGAAGAACTGGCCCAGGGCATTGCCCTGGCACAGGGGCAGGGAAAATGTATTGGCTGTGTGCAGCAGAGCACTGAGAAACCCCGTGGCCCAGGCAGCTGCTGCCATGTGGGCACAAGCTCTGCTGCCCAGGAGGGTCCCGTAGTGCAGGGGTTTGCAGATGGCAACGTAGCGGTCGTAGCACATGATGGTGAGGAGGGAAAACTCTGCTCCAAGAAAGAAGACAAGCAGAAAGACCTGTGCAGCACATCCTGTGTAGGAGATGGTTGTGGTGTTATGGAGGGAATTGTGCATGGCTTTGGGGACAGTGGTGCAGATGCAGCCCAGGTCTGTGAGGGAGAGGTTGAGCAGGAAGAAGCCCATGGGGTGTGCAGGTGGTGGTCACAGGCTACGGCGCTGAGGATGAGGCCGTTGGCCAGGAGGGCAGCCAGAGAGATGCCCAGGAAGAGCCAGAAGTGCAGGAGCTGCAGCTCCCGCCTGTCTGCAAATGCCAGGAGTGAGAATTGGGCCATGGAGCTGCTGTTGCACATTTGCTGTTCCTTCACCAGGGTATTTTGATCTGTTGAGGAGGAAAAGTCACTGCTGAGTTAGACCAGGCTTCTGCAGCCAAACATTACACGTCTCACAGCCACCCCACTCTCAGGCTCTCTCTCCTGTCTCAGACCTCCCTGCAGCTCCCTCCCCTGAGCTCTGCCTTTTGCTGGCTGAGGGGACCATTGAAAGCAATAACTCTCTGATGGGCTCCCAAGGATTCTTTCTTGCTCTTCTGGGAGATGCAAGTCAGAATGCAGGGTGATCTTAAATTAAATGTACTCCTGATACATCAAAGGGCTTCTCAGCTTTGCTGTTTGCAATTTGCCCAAATGAAGGACTGAGCTGAGGGAATTCTTTGTATTTGTTCACCCAGTTGCACCTGCCACAGTTGGGAGTGGTTGTGGAGGTTTGAAATCCCTGACATTTCTATTGCACTGCAGGTCAAGTCTTGTGGGTTCTGAGGGGCACAGGGATGGTCCCTTAGTGCAGAGAGAAGAGCTGCTCTGCCCATCAGTCCTGGGCTCAGCTGCCCTGTGCTGGCAGTTTGGAGCTGGAGGAGCATCACACTCAACTGTTCCCCTCCAAAGAAACTGCACAGAGATCCAGGAATCCATGTCCAAAGAACAGATTGACACAGTCCTCACCTTTTCATCTCTCCCCTCCCAGACTGAGACACTAAATGCTGATTGCAGCTGCCCAGAGCATTTGCATGGATTTAGCACTGAGGAGTTTTCTCCATGGGGATCCTGTGCAGCACAGAGATCCTATGGCAGAGCTGTGCCCTTCTGGAGGGCACCTGCAGCCCTGCAGGACACCCAGGCAAACAGCTGAATACCCTGAAGGTGCCTGGAGGGCACTTGGGCACTTGGCTGCCACAGACACATCCCCACAGCAGCACCCAAAGGGTTTGTGTCTGGACAGGAATCTGTCCCCCACAGTCCCCACACTGGCTCAGAAAACCCACTGGTGAGAACAAGGAGAGCCCAGGCAGCAGGGGATGGCAGTGAAATGTCACAATGCTGCTGCTAAGGGAGGAGGGACACAGAGAGACAGCTGGAAATCAGGGCCTTGTCCTTGCCTGGGCTCTGGCTGCTGCAGGGCAATGCACAGCCCAGCCCCCGTGGGCCTGAGGGCACAGGCTCTGCTTGGGCTGGGAAAGGAGCCCAGGGAGGAGCTGCTCAGGGAAGGGGTCTGTGCCACAGGGACAGCAGGGAGGGGCCCACATCCCCCTACCCAGCACTTGTGGCAGCAGCTGTCTGTCCCTGCCTGCCTGTCTCTGGGTGAGGAGCTGTTCCTGCCAGCAGCCCCTCCCTGTGCCCAGCTCAGCTCCCTGCCAGTGCTGCCAGAGCCATCCCCAGCCCAGTGCCCAGGGGCAGCTCTGCCTGGGCAGGGGCTGCACAGCAGATCCCAGACAGCCTGCGGTTGAGAGCTGACCCTGGCAGGCAGCAGAGTCCCTGCCCCAGCACACAGAGCCCTGGGAGCAGGACCCTGCTCTGCACCACAGCCCTGGGCACCCCTGGCTGCACCCCCACCTTCCCAGCCCACAGCCAGCCCTGGCACAGGGAACCTTCTTGCCCTGGGCCTCTGAGGGGGCAGCAGCAAGTCCTGCTCTGCAGCAGCTTCTCCTGCTGCACCCCAGCAAATCCAGCAGAGCCATCCTGACAGCTCCTGCCACTGCTGGCATTTGGCAGCTGGGAGAGGCACTTGCAGGAACTCCCCTGCACTGCTCTGCAGCCAGAGCCTGAGCGTGGCAAAGGGCTGGCAAGGTTCCTGCCCTGAGCAGCTCTGCCCTGTCCTCCCACCCCAGGATCCCTTCAACCTCCTGCTCCCTTCTCCTCTCTGCCCTTGCTGCCTGCAGCTCCTGCCCTGCTCTGCCATATGGCCACTTCCTCTGCACTGCAGCAACTGGCAGAGTCCCGCTGAATGATCCTGGAAGCTGTGGGATGTGGCAGCTTTAGGAGATCCTTCCAGGAAGGGAAGTTGAACTTTCCTACAGCCAGAGAATTCTTCCTTCAAATCCTGGGAAGGTTTCTCGTGTAGTGAGAGCTCAGTCACCTCCCAGCCCAGGCTGCCTCTCATCTCTCTGCCTTCTCTCCTGTGCCCTGGGTGCTGCAGGCAGTGCCCTCAGCCCTGCTGGGCTGTGCAGAGGAGCTGCTCACCAGCAGAGCTGTCTCTTTGAAGCTCTTCTTGCTTGCCAGGAGCTCCCTGTGTGCCAGGAGCCCGGCCCAGCTCAGCAGCACAGCAACAGCCCCAGGCAGCCCTTGCTCTGCCCCTCTGGGCTCCCTCCAGCTGTCCCTGGGGCTCCAGGGGAACCTGCTGGCACACAGCTGAAGGAAATCATGATGTTCCTTCTCTCAGCTGGGCACAGACACTTCTTTCAGCAGTGTCATTTCTCCAAACAGACACAGAGTTAAGTCCAAGAGTCCCCTTTTCATGTCTCATCATTAGACAGGAAACCCAGACAGTGCCCAGGAGGGATCTCCTTCACCTGCCCTGAGGGAAGGGACTCAGCTGAGTCAACAGAGGTGTCTCCTTGTGGCTCTGCAGACCTGGGGCCACAAGGACACTCAGCTCCCTCCACAACCCTCATGGGCTGGGATTCATCCTGCCCCACTTCAGTGGGCCCAAAACAGGCACCTGCAGGTGACTCCTTGTCCCAGCTGCCATGGGAATGAAGGAAGACCAAAGCCAGGAGTGTCCTGCTGGGACACAAACCCCTGATTCCTTCTGAGGGGCCAGAGGTGACCGAGCTTCCTGCTGGGAACTGCAGGCTCCAATGCAGCAGTTCCTCGGGACAGGGCAGCAGCTGTGGGATCTTCTTGGAGGCTGCTGGGACATTGCTTTGGCCAACTTCAGTGGCAGAAGGTGCCCACATGTAGGACAGGGCAACCTGTCACTGTTCCTTCATTCCAGGGCAGCCCCTAGAGGTGCTCAGGTGACCAAATGGAGTCAGGTGGCACAGGGAGAGAGGTCTCTCTCCTGTTCTTTATCAGGGTATTTTCTACATGTCCTCAGAGTACAATGGCAGTTGTCTCCTGGACATCCCTTCACTGCTGAACCTAATTCAGGGCAGCTGAACCTGGATTGAACAGCCAAAGAGGGACCTATAGTACCAGGGGAGGTGCCAGGGCTCTGCAGCACAAGTGCAGCAGCTGCCATGGACAGCACAGGGCCTGTGCAGGAAGCCCGTCCCCATTCCCAGCAGTTGTGGGACAGGCACCACCCAGGGCTTCTCAGACACATTGGGTGCCTTTGGGGCAGGGAGTGAATCCCAGCCCTGCAGGGACACAAAGGCTGTCCCTTCTCTGCCCAGCCAAGGCCGGGCCAGGCACGAGTCCAAAGCACATCAGCCCAGGCTGTCCACACTTGTTTCCTCCCTCTGCTGGCTCTTGTCTCCCCCAGCATTTCAGCAGCATGTGCTGATCTCCTCAGGGATCAGGCCTGGGATTTTCCCCCTGGGCCTGAGTCCCAGCACGTCCACCCCCAAGGCCATTGTCAGCAAAGCCTCTGCACAGCCCAGCTCTCGGGGCTTTCAGAGCAGCTTTTCCCACTGCAAGTCTGTTCTTATCCGCGGTGCCCCCGCTGAGGGGCTGCAGCCAGACAGGCCCCAATGCCCTGCGTGTGGGGCACAGGCAGGAGGAGCTGCAGCCCCAAGTCTCTCTTCCTTCCACTTGCAGGCAATAACAGCCCAGGGCTGCTGAGACAGTTCCCAGGTTTTGGTGCTGTGATGGTTTGGGAGAG
>NW_020922126.1:0-4786 GCF_003984885.1 Neopelma chrysocephalum
CCCCCCTGGTGTACCCAAGACCCTCTTGGTGACCCTCAAAACCGTCTGGGACTCCCTAAATGCCCCTAGAAACCCCTAATACTCCTTCAAGGACCCCTCCCCAAAGGCCCCCAGGACCTCCCAATTCCCTCGGAGACTCCAAAACTCACTCAGGGACTCCAAAACTCCCTCAGGGATTCCCAAACCCCTTCAGGGACCTTCAACCTCCTCCCTAAGTCCCCTCACGACACCAAACCCCCTCTGAGACCCCCCAAAACCTCCTCAGGGACCCCTAAAAGCCCCTAAGGGACCACAAAACCACAGAACAGCAGAAGAGCTTTCTGTAAAGGAAGGGAGCAAAGAATCTGAGAAGGAGGAGACCAAGGAAAAACTGAAGCAAAGCCATAAAATCACCCTGGCTTTTGCAATTTTTCCTTGACCTTTTCCTCACTTTTCCGTTTTTTAGGGTTTTTTTTTGTTTGGGTGGTTTTGGAATTTTTTTCCGAGGGACTTTCTCAGGACCCGAATCGAACATCCGGGTTCTTGGGAGGCCTCCCGGGCCCCGTAGCCCCCGAGAGGGTTCCAAGGCCCTGCGCCCTGACCCTGGGGAACCCCCGAACCCCCGTGCTAAACCCTCCCGAGCCCTCCAGCCTTTCCACCCACAGCCGCGCTCCCCGCAGCCCCCGAGGGGATCCCCAGAACCCCGCTCTCCCCCACCCCCCGTGCCAGCTCACACAGACAAAGGGAGGCCCCGCCGCCATCACCGATTCCCAGCAGCCAACAGGGCGCTCTGCGCGCGCACCGCCTTTGAAGAACACCGCCGCAGCCAATCAGCGCGCGGCCACTTTAACTTCTACAATGCACCGCGCAGAGCGAAGGCCGGTAGGGGTCGTGACCGCGCGCTGATTGGCTGCGGAGCGTGTCAGTAAAGGCGGTGCGCGCGCAGAGCGAGCGCCATGTTGGCTGTCGGGAATCCGTGATGGCGGCGGCGTCTGCATTGAGCTGTGAGTCCTGGCGGGGGGGGCGGCGAGAGCGGGGTCTGGGGATCCCATCGGGGGCTGCGGGGAGCGCGGCTGTGGGTTGGAGGGCTCGGGAGGGCTTAGCGGAGGAGTTCGGGGGTTCCCGGGGACGTTTTGAGGGGTCCCTGAGGGGGTTTGGTGCCCTGAGGGGGTTTGGTGCCCTGAGGGAATCACTGAGGAAATTAAAGGTCCCTGAAGAGGTTTGGGAGTCTCTGAGAAGGGTTTGGTTTCTGAGATGATTTGGGGTGTCCCAGGTAGGCTTTGGGGGTCTGTGAGGAGCTTTGGGGGTCCTGGGGGGCTTTGCGGGGACCTTTTAGGCAGTTTTTTGGTCTCTAAGGGGTTTAAGGGGTCCCAGACGGTTTTGAGGGTCCGTTAGGGGGATTGGGGGGTCCCTGAATGGGCTTGGGAGGTTCCCAGTGGGTTTTGAGGGTCACTGAGAGGGTTTAGGGGGTGCTGGGGAGGGATGAGGTCTCTGAGGGGATTTGAGGGGACCTTGAGGAGGTTTAGACAGGTCGAACGGTGAATTTCTGAGGGGATTTCAGGGCTTTTGAGGGGGTTTTGGGGGGGTTCCCTAAAGTCCAGCAGTGGGGTTCCTGGGGTCCCCCAGCCCCCAGGGGAGGGGTCCTAGGGATGCCCCCAAAATCGGGGGAGCAGATATACTATCTCTGGGTAAGGGGATCCCAATGCCCCCAGTATATCCCAATGACCTTCAAGTGACCCTCAGTATGGCCTAGTAACCCCCTCAGTGACCACCCAGTGTGTCCCAGTGACCTCCCACTGCCCCCAAGTATGGCCTAGTGATCCTCCAGTGAACACCCAGTAACCCCCAGTGTGGCCCAGTAACCTCCCAGTGTCCCCTCGTGTGTCCTGGTAATCCCCCAGTAACCCCCCAGTCCCTCCCAATGCCCCCTGGTTCCCCCCAGTGTGTCCCAGTATCCACCAGTAATCACCCAGTGGCCCCCAAAACCCCCCAGCTGTCCCCAGTGTGTCCCGAGATGCCCTTGGCCTTTCTGTGAGGGGGGGGGGGGCATTTTTGGTGTCAGAGGGTCCAGGGGGGGCTCCTGGGGTGAGGTGGAAGGTTGGTGACATCAGGGATGGGGTTTGGGGACAATGGGGATGGGTGTGGGGACAGTGGAATTGGGGGGAATTGGGGCCATGGGGAGGCCCTGGGGACATTGGAGACACCAGGGGGGTCTCGGGGTGTTAAGGAGGGAATTAAGGACACTAAGAGGGTCTTGGTGACACCAGGGGGGTCTCAGGACTCACCTGCTCGTGGTACTGCCCCTCCTCTTTACCCCCAGACATCATTAACCTCTCCCAAATGCCCCCAACCCCCATTTTCCCTTTAATCCCCTCCCCCTACAGATCTTTTTCACCTCCCAACACCCATTTTAACTCCCCCAAATGCACCCAAAGCCTCCCAAATCCCCATCTAACCTCCCCCCCCCCAATCCCCCCAAATCTCGCCCAGCCCTCCTCTGAAATCCCTTCCAACCCCCGCCCACAGAGGGATCACCCGGCACCCTGGGACAGGAACACAGTGGGCTGTACTGGGGGCACTGGGCTGTACTGGGAGGGCACTGGGGGGGGGGCTCAGGTGTCCCACGACAATGTGGCCCAGCTCCAGGAGAGATCTGGGGAGCAGTGAGGAGGTACTGGTCTGTGCTGGTCTGCACTGGTCTGTCCTGGTCTGTACCCCCAATCCCCAAAGCCCCTCCCCAGCTCCTTCATGACCCTTCTGGACCTCAAAGCCCCCCAGGATTCCCAGGCCCCTGACTTGGTCCTGCTGCCCCTTGAGCATCTGCAACTGCTGCAGAACCAGGCATTTCATCAGCAAATGTGCAGGTGACACCAAGCTGGGGGGTGTGTTGATGTGCTGGAAGGCAGGAGGGCTCTGCAGAGGGACCTGGCCAAGCTGGATCCATGGGCTGATTGCAAGGGGCTGAGGTTCAAGCAGGCCCAGGGCCGGGTCCTGCCCTTTGGCCACAAGAAGCCCCGGCAGCCCCGCTGCCGCCGCCATTCTTCCGGGGCCGGAGTTGGGGGGATGTCCTTGGCCTTCCTTTGGGCTGGTGGCAAATCCTCTCCCTGTCCTTCTTGCTTCCTGCCCCAGACCCCGAGCTGAGGATGAAGAGCCTGGAGGACAAATCCCCCCGGCAGACCCTGGTGGGAGAGGCCGTTTTGAAGGGCCCCACAGCGCAGGAAGGCAGCGGGGAGGAAAAGGGCCTGAGATCCCCCCGCAGGAGGGGCTCCAAAGCCAGCCCCAGGTGCTCTGAGGAGGAAAGAGCCAGCCTGTGCCGGGAAGATGGCCAGAGCTTGAGGTGGAGCTCTGACCTGGTGGTCCCTGAGCAGCCTCCCATCAGGCAGAAGCCGTTCAAGTGCTTGGAATGTGGGAAGAGCTTCAGACTGAGCTCCGACCTGCTCCGACACCAGCACATCCACACTGGGGAACGGCCCTACAGGTGCTTGGAATGTGGGAAGAGCTTCAGTGACAGATCCAACCTGCTCTGACACCAGCTCATCCACACCGGGGAACGGCCCTACATGTGTGGGGAACTTGGGAAGAGCTTCAGCCAGACCTCCACCCTCCGCATCCACCAGCGCATCCACACCGGGGAACGGCCTTACAAGTGCTTGGATTCTGGGAAGAGGTTTCAGACCAGCGGGAATCTCCTCCTGCACCAGCAGACGCACACGGATGAGAGGCCCTTCCGCTGCACTGACTGCAGGAAGGGCTTCAAGCGGAACTCCCCCCTGATCAAACACCAGCTCATTCACACTGGGGAGCGGCCCTACAAGTGCTTGGAATGTGGGAAGAGGTTTCAGACCAGCGGGAATCTCCTCCTGCACCAGTGGACACACATTGGTGCCTGCTCAGCTGGTGCTATGAAAAATATTCAGGAGCCGTAAGCTGGGGTGAGATAAGAAAGGGATTTAATTATGCCAAGGCAATAGATGTTACGACGCGCGCCGGGCTGTGCCCAAGATGTCACGTTTATAGCAATATCTGCCCAATCCCAAGTGTGTCCATCGTCTAACTTTTGGCCTGGTCCACCCCCTGGCCCGCCTCTCGAAATTGGGTCTGGGGTGCTTTTTGGGACCCCCTCTTCATCATCTTCTTCATCTTCAGCGTACAGAGAGCAGGGTGACCCAGTTCTTTGACTCTGTCTTGCGGTTTAGGCCAAGATACAAGCGTTCTCCAAACAAGACAGGCCTGCCTTGACTAAAAGACTAAACATTTTCTACTAGATATGGGGATAGGGTGATATAGGGAGTATGGAATGGGGTGAAAGGATTGAGGAATATAAACTAAGGGATACTACGGGGAGGAGGGAGAAAGGGGTTTATTTTTAAAATCTACTTCTATTACCTATAAAACTTGTAAGGCTTATAAAATTAGAAAAATGAAAAAACCTTAGGGGTTTAAGGCATCAGTCCCCCCTTAGAGACTGGACAAAACCCAAGAGTTTTGTCCAATCTCTACCTACATCTACAACAACTATAACATCTGTACATGCAGTGAGCTATTATACTAACACTAAGTATGTACAGTACTAGAATAAACAGTTGTTTCATCCATGTCCAATTCGGTAACCATGAAGTGAGTTTGTGGAGGACATCTCCTATACCTAGGGAGACATCATCCAGAGATATTTTGTGTAAGATTTTGGTTTCATTTCGAATTGCGGCCAAATCATTATTAATTCTACCAGTCTGGTCTATATAAGAGCAGCAACTGGTGTTGATGACTTTACACACGCCTCCCTGTGAGGCCAGCAAGAAATTGAGGG
>NW_020922127.1:0-8028 GCF_003984885.1 Neopelma chrysocephalum
TTTTCATTTTTCTAATTTTATAAGCCTTACAAGTTTTATAGGTAATAGAAGTAGATTTTAGAAATAAACCCCTTTCTCCCTCCTCCCCGTAGTATCCCTTACTTTATATTCCTCAATCCTTTCACCCCATTCCATACTCCCTATATCACCCTATCCCCATATCTAGTAGAAAATGTTTAGTCTTTTAGTCAAGGCAGGCCTGTCTTGTTTGGAGAACGCTTGTATCTTGGCCTAAACCGCAGGACAGAGTCAAAGAACTGGGTCACCCTGCTCTCTGTACGCTGAAGATGAAGAAGATGATGAAGAGGGGGCCCCAAAAGGCACCCCAGACCCAATTTCGAGAGGCGGGCCAGGGGGTGGACCAGGCCAAAAGTTAGAGGATGGACACACTTGGGATTGGGCAGATATTGCTATAAATGTAACATCCCGGGCGCAGCCCGGCGCGCCGTGTAACATCTATTGCCTTGGCATAATTAAACCCTTTCTTATCTCACCCCAGCTTACGGCTCCTGAATTTTTTCGTAGCACCAGCATCAGTTTGGTGGCCCGTACGGGGAAAACCTGGACTGGATCTTCTTCAGCCTGGAAACTTTCATCACGCAGGAATTTCTCATCAAGCCGGCTTTTATCTGAGATAATTCCCGCCCCGGTCTGAGAAGGCCAACTCCAAAGAACCCACGGAAGCAAGCCGGAGCATAGAGGTGAGATAAGAAAAGGTGAAATAAGGGAAAAGGTACCTGGTTTAATTAGCAGCTGCGGGAAGTTGGCAGCTGCGGGAAAGTTTTGTGTTCCCAGGAGGTGGGGACACAGGTGACTGGAAAGTTAACTTAAAGACTTGGGCCCTTTATAGTCGCGAAAGTCGCTTTCCAGTCGGCGGATGGGGTGGTCCGCCTACCCGGGTCAGAGCGAGGTTCAGCTTAGGGCTGGTTTGTTTGTCAGAAGGGACGCCTTCTGTGTGCTCTGACGCCGTGGGGGAGCCGGTGTAGGCTCTGGGAGTCGGTGTGACTCCAAACAATAGCAGAGAGGTTTCTGGAACAGCTTGTAACCCCAAGGTAGTAAGTTCGAATCCCGGTGTGTGATCGTGGTTCATTTGCATTTTACAAACATGGGTTGTGTGGATTCAAAGTTTGAGATCCCTAAAGAATCCCCCTTAGGCCTGGTTTTGAAACACTGGAGAACTTTAACTACTCCTCAGACAACTTTAGAGAAAGAGGAGCTGTGTAAACTGTCTATGGATATCTGGCCGATGTTTGGGCAGTTGAGAGGATTGGCTTGGCCGGAATTTGGTTCGTTTGAGTTGGATACGGTGCTTCAGTTAATTAAGCTTCTTCATGTAGAACAGAGGTGGCGGGAAGTCCCATATGCAGAGCTGTTTCCGCAGTTGATAACATGCTGTAAAATCGACATAAGAGATAAGAGGAATAAAAGTTCAGGAGAGACGGAAAAACTGGAAATGGTTTTAGGAAGAGGGAGAAAGAGAGATCGAGTTAAGGCTGCTCCTGTCCCACAAATTTTATTTAAAAACACTGGGGAAAATGATTTGGACATGTTAATATCACCTGGCAGGAGAGTAGGTAGCCCGGGGGCTGGGCAGATGGGGCTCCCCTTCCCCGCTGCGGGCGCAGCGGGAGGGGTGGGAGCTGCAGCAGCTCCCGGACCGGCTCCTGCAGGCGCTGCGGGAGCTGGGCCGGCAGGAGTCGGGGGGGGGCTCCCTGGCGTGGGTATGGCTGCACCGGGGGGAACCGGACAAGTTGGAGCCCCTGGGGGAGTTGGCTCGGGGGCGGCGGGAGCTGCCCCGAGCACGGTTAGTAGGGGATCTGCTGCCATAGCAACGGGAACAGGAGCAGGCACTGTGGGTGTGACAGGGCTGGGGCCAACCCCGGCTGCGGTGGGAGCGGGGGGGAGGAGCCCCAGCAGCGATAGCGGGAACAACAACAATCCCTGGAATTCCGGGAGGGGCAGGGGCGGCGCTGACAGGCGGGGCCTCTGTCCCTACTGACCTGGGAGGTGGGGCTGGAGCCGCCCCCTTTCCCACGCCTCCCCCTGCCGAGGGGGGGCAGCCCACCTTTACGGGAGGGGGAGAGAAAGAGGAACCGAAAGAGTTTACAATCTCTGGCTCTCATGAAGAGAGAACAGAGACGCAGAGACAGGGCAAACTAGTTTCGGCTGCTGAGAGAAGGCAGAAGCGAGGTTTACCTCCGTTTGATAAGAACGCGGAAGCAGAGGGTGAATTAAGTGACAGCTTGGAGGAGGAGGAAGTAGACCCACCTGTAGTAAGGCCAAAAACAAAGGGGAAGAGGGCCCGTGAAGCGTTAGCTGCCCCCGACCCGATAGCAGGTAGAACAAGAGCAAAAGATAATCTACCGCTGGAAGCACCCTTAAGGCAAGCTGTAACCAATCAGGGTACAGTATTAATAAAGGTACCTTTCTCGCTGCTTGAGTTACAGCAATGGAAGAATTGTGTAGGGACGTATAGAGATAACCCTGAAAAGATGGCAAGCTATGTGCAAAGAGCAGTCAAAACTCAGAACCCTGACTGGGATGATCTGGAAGCTATAATGGACACGTTACTAGACCAGACAGAGAAGGAGATGGTAAAAAGAGCTGCTCGAAATGCAATTGAAATGTTAAAAACTTCTGGGCAGTTTCCAGGGGAAGACATAAAAGACATTTTTCCCCCTGATGATCCCCACTGGGATCCTAATGTGCCAGAAAATTTGGAAGCACTGAAACGGTATCAGGACTGGGTAATTTATGGATTTCGGCACGGGGTTCCGAAGGCGATAAACTGGTCCAAAATGTACGAGGTTAAGCAAAATACTAATGAGACACCCACAGACTTTTTAAACCGGTTAAAGGATGTCATTAAGAAATATACCGACATGGACATAGAGTCAGATCTGGGAAAGAAAAATCTGGTGTATTTATTTATAGGACAGTCCACAGATGACATAAGAAGGAAACTGCAAAAAGCAGGTGGTGATAAGAAGGATATTGGTGATCTATTAGAGATAGCTTGGACGGTGTATCGTAACAGGGAGCAGAAGAAGAGAACAGGGGGGATGGAACCAGAAGGTGGTTATCATCCCAGGCGTAGCCCCAGGTATCATAGGTCCAATCGTCAGAAGGACATAACAGACGACAGGTGCTCTTATTGTAAAAAGAAAGGACATTGGAGAAAAGATTGCCCGGACCTGAAGAGAATTGAAAACCCTCTCCCCCCACCACCACCACCAACCCCTCAGCTGACTGTGAGTCAGGGTGTGTGAAGGGAACCGGAGGTTTTTTCCCCAGCAGAACCTCTGGTTAAAGCTAAGCTGGGGGGGGAGGATATTGAATTTCTGGTTGATACAGGTGCGGCATACTCTGTGTTAAATACGGTGGAAGGAAAACTCAGTAATAAAGCCATAACTGTGGTAGGTGCTACAGGGGTAAATGAGACAAGGCCATTTTTTAAACCTTTGAAATTCAAATTGGGTAAACACTGGGTAACTCATCAATTTCTTTATATGCCAAATTCTCCTAGGCCTTTGTTGGGAAGAGACTTACTGGAAAAATTAGAAGCTGAAATTAAATTCAGCAAGGGGGGAGACATAAAAGTTATAATTCCAGACACTAAATATATCGAGGCAGCTGCTTTCTTTATACAGGAAAATCATGGGGAGATCCCTGAAGAAGTTGAAAATGCTGTCATACCTTTAGTCTGGGCCAGCGAATACCCTGGGAGGTCAAAGCAAGCTGAACCAGTAAGCATCACACTCAGGCCAGGAGCAGTCCCGGTAAGGCAAAAACAATATCCTTTGAAATTAGAAAGCCGAAAAGGCTTAGCGCCTATAATTGAAAAGTTTCTTAAATTTGGTTTACTGGTAGAGTGTGAATCCAGATTCAATACCCCCATCCTACCAGTGAAAAAGGCTGATGGCAAAAGCTATCGGCTAGTCCAAGATCTTAGGGCCATCAATAAAATAACTGAGGACATCTACCCAGTGGTGGCTAACCCCTATACACTCCTAACCACATTGACAGAGGATTTAGGATGGTTCACAGTACTCGATCTTAAAGATGCCTTTTTCTGCATTCCTGTGCATAAAGACAGCCAAGAAATTTTTGCCTTTGAGTGGGAAAATCCTGAGACAGGGAGGAAAACACAACTAACCTGGAGAGTTCTCCCCCAAGGCTTTAAGAACAGCCCGACAATCTTCGGGAGCCAGTTGGCAAAAGAACTGGAGGACTGGAGAAGACAGCAGCAAGAAGGAGTTGTCCTGCAGTATGTAGATGACATCTTAATTGCAGTCAGGACCCGGGACCAGTGCATCGAGCTCACTGTAAGTCTCTTGAACTTTTTGGGGCTAAGTGGGTATCGGGTCTCAAGAGAGAAGGCACAAATAGCCAAAGAAATAGTCATCTACCTGGGGCTTGAAATCTATCGTGGGCATCGACGACTCAGCACAGACCGAAAAGAGGCCATCTGCCGTCTCCCAGAGGCCCACACTGTACGAGAGATGCAGGCCTTCCTGGGAATGGTAGGATGGTGCCGGCTGTGGATAGCTAACTATGGGTTGCTAGTCAAACCTCTGTATGAGGCCCTGAAAACGGCCAAAGAGGGAGTTATAACATGGACAGATGAAACCAGAGATGTGTTTAAACAACTGAAACAGTCCTTGATGTCAGCTCCAGCACTAGGATTACCAGATCTAACTAAACCCTTTGAACTGTTCACGCATGAGCAATTGAATGTTGCTCTGGGAGTGCTGTCGCAGACTCTGGGAAGCCAAAGAAGAGCTGTGGCTTATTTTTCTAAACAGCTGGACAGTGTTAGCCAAGGGTGGCCGGGGTGCCTGCGAGCTGTGGCAACAACTGTTATCCTGATTGAAGAAGCCCGGAAGCTCACCCTTGGGCAGCACATCACCGTGTATGTACCCCATGCAGTTCAAGCCGTGCTTGAACAAAAGGGAGGCCACTGGCTGTCCCCCAGCAGAATGCTTAAGTATCAGGTTGTGTTGCTGGAGCAGGACGATGTTACTTTGAAAACGACATCTATTGTAAATCCAGCTATGTTTCTGTCCTCAACACTAACCGACAGTGTCCCTGAGCATGACTGTTTACAGACCATAGAAGAGACTTACTCCAGCAGACCAGACCTGAAAGATATGCCTCTGGAGGATGCAGACTGGGAACTGTATACGGACGGAAGCAGCTTCATGCGAGATGGTAAGCGCTTCACAGGGTATGCAGTGACGACCAGAGATGAAGTGATCGAGGCAAAGGCCTTACCAGCAGATGTGTCATCCCAAAAGGCAGAGCTAATCGCGCTGACGAGAGCCTTGGAACTGAGCGAAGGAAAGAAGGTAAATATCTGGACTGACTCAAAATATGCATTTAGTGCTGTACATGCCCACGGAGCCATCTGGAAAGAAAGAGGACTACTGACAGCCCAAGGCAGTGGAGTCAAGCATGCAGACCAAATCCATGCACTCCTGCATAGTATCTGGAAACCGGAAGAGGTAGCAATTATGCACTGTAGAGCCCACCAAAAGGGGAAAACAACTCCTGAGTTGGGAAATCATTTTGCTGATCGAGCAGCAAAAGGGGCTGCAGAAAAAGGCATCCTAGCAATAGTACCACAAAAAGAAATTGACTTAACGAAATACACCCCTAGATATGATGAAAAAGACAATCAGCTAATTAAATCACTGAAAGCTGAAATTAAGGATGGGGGGTGGGCTGTCACACCCACAGGACAGGTTATAGTTCCACCACCGCTCCTTAGGGAAATAGCTCAACAGGAACACGAGGCTACCCACTGGGGAGCGGAAAACCTTCTAAAACATCTAAAGAAAACAGTAATAGGAACAGGTATGACTGAAGCTGTGCAGTCCATAGTAGGTAAGTGTGAAATCTGCAAGCGAAACAACCCAGACACAACAAAGAGAGTGGTACTAGGGGTAACGAAGGCTGGAGACCAACCCGGAGATTACTGGCAAATAGATTTTACTGAGTTACCACCATGGGGGGGATATAAATACATACTTGTATTGGTTGACACTTTCAGTGGATGGCCTGAAGCATACCCCTGTCGCACTAACACAGCAAGGGAGGTGGTAAAAGCCCTACTTAACCACATAATTCCAAGGTTTGGGGTTCCTCTGGGAACGTCATCAGATAGAGGAACACATTTTATTGCAACAATAGTAAAAGAAGTATGCCGCATCCTAGGAATTGTCTGGGACCTACATACCCCCTATAGACCTCAGGCTAGTGGCAAAGTTGAACGAATGAATGGTACGCTGAAAATGCAAATTAGCAAAATTTGTCAGGAAACATCTATGTCGTGGGTTCAAGCTTTGCCACTAGCTCTGCTGAGGATTCGTATTCAACCAAGGCGGAGGGATAACATAAGTCCATATGAAATACTCTATGGAAGACCATATCAGGCACCACACGTACCAGGGGATGTACACATAAAAGGGAGAGCCGATTTACAAAAATATTTGATTGCTTTAGGCTCTACTTTGCAGAAGCTCCAGAGGGTCATCGAGTTATCCAGACCCATAGGACTGGACACCCCTGCTCATCCTTTCCAACCAGGAGACTGGGTCTACGTCAAGTGGTGGAACAGTGACCCCTTGCGAGCCAAGTGGAGAGGACCATACCAAGTCCTACTGACTTCCCTCACCGCCGTCAAGGTCGCTGGCAGAGAACCCTGGTTCCACTATTCCAGAGTCAAGAGAGCATCAGCTCCTGGAACAACCAGCAAATCAGAACTGGACACCGACGAAGAAGATGTGGAATAGGCTGTTCTTGCTGTGTATTCTGTTCGTGCAACCGGTAACTATGAACCGAGTTTGGGACCAAAAATTACATGTGGCCCTAGTCCAAAATGTGTCAAAAATTCTTCGGAAAACTGAATGCTGGATCTGTACTCAGGTACCGGCAATTGATGATGAGAATAGTGATTGGCCCCTAATTGGCATTTTACTAAATGGGACAAGCTTTGGTAAGTCCATGATAAATTTCCCAGGAACTTGGAAGCCCGTTACAGAGGCTTATTATCCGGTGGCCCTAAGCAACGTGATTTCTAATCAGGATATTGTTCCCTGCGTGATTGTAAACGCTACAGGAAAAATCATTCTCCCCCCCCACTGCGATAAAAACAATTCAAAAGAAGAGATAAATCCAGAAATTGTCGCAGGGATGGCACAATTCCCTTTGAGATTAACTCCTCCCCAGGGTTCAGGATGGTACTGGATCTGTGAAAAGGAGACCTGGAAAGTTCTGCCCCTTGATAAAGATCGGGCCTGTGCCTTAGGGGCAGTGATCCCAAATATAACAATTCTCGACCCAATTGACGAACAAAAATGGGATAAAAACTATCCAAAAAGGGTGAAAAGAACTAACAATCCCCTTATTGAGCGCCCTACAATTTTCCACAGCGTAGTTAGAGCCCTAGTCCCATCTCTAGGAGTGAGTGAATTGGAGAAAGCAATTGTAAACATTTCAGCTGTCATGGAAAACATTCAAGATCACACCTTAGATGCAATTGAAGCCCTAAAAGAACAATTCCAAAGCTTATCTCGTGTGGTGGTGCAAAATCGAATGCCCCTCAATTTCTTGCTGGCCTCACAGGGAGGCGTGTGTAAAGTCATCAACACCAGTTGCTGCTCTTATATAGACCAGACTGGTAGAATTAATAATGATTTGGCCGCAATTCGAAATGAAACCAAAATCTTACACGAAATATCTCTGGATGATGTCTCCCTAGGTATAGGAGATGTCCTCCACAAACTCACTTCATGGTTACCGAATTGGACATGGATGAAACAACTGTTTATTCTAGTATTGTACATACTTAGTGTTAGTATAATAGCTCACTGCATGTACAGATGTTATAGCTGTTGTAGATGTAGGTAGAGATTGGACAAAACTTTTGGGTTTTGTCCAGTCTCTAAGGGGGGACTGATGCCTTAAACCCCTAAGGTTATTTTCATTTTTCTAATTTTATAAGCCTTACAAGTTTTATAGGTAATA
>NW_020922128.1:0-1377 GCF_003984885.1 Neopelma chrysocephalum
AAAAAAGAGAGAAAAACAGGAAAAATGAAACAAAAAATAAAAAGAAAGAAAAAAAAGGGAAAAAAGGAAGCAGAAAAAAAAAGAAAAAAGAAAGAGAAAAGAGAAAAAAAAAAAAGAGAGAAAAACTAAAAAAACCAAAAAACGTATTATCCTCACTCACATAGCCAAGGGCCGCTATGATCCGCCACAAGGACTACAACTCCCATGGTGCTCCGCGCAAGGCGCAGGCGCGGCGGCGGGCGTGCGGGGGCGTGGCCAGGCGCTGATTGGCTGCGGCGGTGTTCTCGAAACGCGGTGCGCGCGCAGAGCGCCCTGTTAGCTTCCGGCAATCGGTGATGGCGGCGGGGCCTGTTTCTGTCTGTGTGAGCTGGCGGGGAGAGCGGGGCTCTGGGGATCCCCTCGGGGGCTGCGGGGAGCGCGGCTGTGGGTGGAAAGGCTGGAGGGCTCGGGAGGGTTTAGCGCAGGGGGGTTCGGGGGTTCCCGAGGGTCAGAGCGCAGGGCCTTGGAACCCTCTCGGGGGCCGCGGGGTCCGGGAGGCCTCCCAAGAACCCGGATGTTCGATTCGGGTCTTCAGAAAGTCCTTCGGAAAAAAAATTCAAAACCACCCAACCAAAAAAAGAACCCTAAAAAAAGGAAAAGTGAGAAAAAGATGAAGGAAAAACTGCAAGGGCCAGGATGATTTGATTGCTTTGCTTCAGTTTTTCCTTGCTCTCCTCCTGCTCAGATTCTTTGCTCCCTTCCTTTACAGAAAGCTCTTCTGCTGTTTTGAGGTTTTGGGGTCCCTTAGGGGCTTTTAGGGGTCCCTGAGGAGGTTTTGGGGGGGTCTCTGAGGGGGTTTGGTGTTGCGAAGGGACTTAGGGGGAGATTGAAGGTCCTTGAAGGGGTTTGGGAATCCCTGAGGGAGTTTTGGAGTCTCCGAGGGAATTGGGAGGTCCTGGGGGACTTGGGGGGGGTCTTTGAAGAAGTTTTATGGGTTTCTAGGGGGATTTAATAAGTCCTAGACGGTTTTGAGGGTCCCTGAGGGGGTTTTTGGGGTCCCTGAAAGGGCCTGGGGGTTCCAGGTGGGTTTTGCAGGTCACTGAGAAGGTTTAGGGGATCCGGGGGGGGGAGTGAGATCTCTGAGGGGATTTGTGGGGTCCTTGAGGAGGTTTTGATGGGTCCAGAGGTGGCTTTCTGAGGGGATTTCAGGGGTTTTGAGAGGATTTTATGGGGTCTCTGTGTCGGCGGACCGACCCCAGGGAAAGGGGATCCCAATTCCCCCCCTGAACCCCAGAGACCCCCAAAACTCATCACACAGAGACCCCAAAGGAAGGGGGACCCAGGGGTCCCCTGAAGCCCAGCAGTGGGGTTCAGGGGATCTCCCAGCCCCCAGGGGAG
>NW_020922129.1:0-2471 GCF_003984885.1 Neopelma chrysocephalum
GTCCTGCCCTTGGCATTGCACATCCCACATCCCAGTGCCCCAGGAAGAGCCCTGAGGAATGAGGCAGGGACAGGATCTGCCTTCCCAGGGGCTGGGGGTCAAAGCTTGGCCTTTTAGATTAAGGAAAGAAGTCAAGGTTTATTCATCATCAGAGCCACCTTTCCCTTGCTTATCCATCCTTGTCATCACTGTCTGCAGTTTTCTGCTCTAACTGGAACCTGGGGACACGTTCTCAGTTGTGTCCCTCAGTGAGACTCATTAGCACTACAAGAAACTTCAGTGTTTCAATCTCACTTTGACTTCTTGAAAAGTTGTTTGAACTTCCTCTCAGGGACTGAGTCTCATGTAAACAACACCAAACCCCCCGAGGGTCATGAAATGCCTGGGGCTGTTGCTGTTCTGCTGAGCTGGGCCGGGCTCCTGGCACACAGGGAGCTCCTGGCAAGCAAGAAGAGCTTCAAAGAGACAGCTCTGCTGCTGACCAGCTCCTCTGCACAGCCCAGCAGGGCTGAGGGCTCTGCCAGGGCAGCTCAGGGACACCAGCAGGGCACACACAGAGCTTCCAGGGGCTCAGCACTGGCAGGATGACTGAGAGCTCCCTGTAGGAGGAATCTTGGCAGGGTTGCACATGGTGAGTCTGTGGCTGCAGGGCAGTGCAGGGGCAGCTCCTGGAGGCATCTCCTAAAGCTGGCTCAGCCCCAGCTGATGGGATGGGTGAGCAGGGGCTGTTTTGGGGCAGTTTGGCAGAGCTGTGAGGCTGGGGGTGCAGCCAGGGGTGCCCAGGGCTGTGGGGCAGAGCAGGGTCCTGCAGCCCAGGGCGCTGTGCTGGGCAGGGACTCTGCTGCCTGCCAGGGGCAGCTCTCAGCCAGCCCGGGGAGCTGCTCCCAGGGCTGGAGCAGAAGGGCTGTGGGCAAGGAGCAACCCCTATGAAGGCAGGGAAGGGCTCTTCACCTGTTTAGAGTAGGTTGCAGGTTGAGGTCTGCTCATAGCTCCAGGTCATTACAGAACATTTCTCAAAGGAGTTTTAAGGAAGCACAGCAAGTCATGGGATACCTGACAATGTAGGATCCTGTTCTTTCCATCTTCAAATATGTGTTTTCTGAGTGAGAAATTGGTCATAAAAATTAATCTCACAGTTCAGGAGGAGGCACTGAAACTCCAAATCTGTTCCTCCTAGAGAAGAAGAGACCAGGCAGTATCAGAAATCACCACACCTGTGCCTTACATGGAGCTCTGGGTCACTTTTCCAGCCTCCTCAGGGTTGCTCTGAAGTTGCCATCAGAGCCTGCACAGCCAGAGATTCCCATGGGCAATGCTACATTGCTGGGCTGGAACAGAGAAGATTTAACAAAGCTGCCCTTTTAAACAGTGCTGCCCTGCACTCATCAGACTGTAGGTATTTGGGTTTATTAAAAATTAATTTGCATGTGAAGTTATGTTCAGGCAGCACGAGGGAAAGCACAGGGCAGATGGGAACAGAGGGAGGGACACTGCAGCTCTCCTGGCTCTGCACTGAGCTACAGAGAGTTGAGCTGTTTGTCCTCTCTTGTTTAAAGTCTCATTACATTTTGCATCAAAAAAATGAGGATTTGTACTCCTAACAAGTACCAGATGCAACCATAGAAAAAAATAAACACAGACAATGTTAAGGACATACTAAGCCTTTCCACATCTTGAGAGTGGAGACTGAACTTTTCCATTCAAGGTGGATGATGCCTGACATCCCTTGGGAGTGTTTGATGCTGTGGCAGAGCAGCTCCATGTCCCCACTGGAGAAGGGGAAAACTGAACCCTTCGTAGCACATGGGCAGAGCTCCTGCTCCTCACAGCACTCTCAGCCAGGGAAAGGCATTTCAGTTCAAGGGATTTCTATGAGAAATAAAGTGGCTTTGCTTAGAGGAGTCTGTCCTAACTTCTCCCTGTCCTTTCATGTTTCTGAACAGTGTCCCTGTGCTGGGAAGGAGCAAATGCCCAACAGCAGCTCCCTCACCCAGTTCCTCCTCCTGGCATTCACAGACAGGTGGGAGCTGCAGCTCCTGCACTTCTGGCTCTTCCTGGGCATCTCCCTGGCTGCCCTCCTGGCCAACGGCCTCATCCTCAGCGCCGTAGCCTGCGACCACCACCTGCACACCCCCATGGGCTTCTTCCTGCTCAACCTCTCCCTCACAGACCTGGGCTGCATCTGCACCACTGTCCCCAAAGCCATGCACAATTCCCTCTGGAACAACACAACCATCTCCTACATGGGATGTGCTGCACAGGTCTTTCTGCTTGTCTTCTTTCTTGGAACAGAGTTTTCCCTCCTCACCATGTGCTACGACCGCTACGTTGCCATCTGCAAACCCCTGCACTACGGGACCCTCCTGGGCAGCAGAGCTTGTGCCCACATGGCAGCAGCTGCCTGGGCCACTGGCTTTCTCTATTCTCTGCTGCACACAGCCAATACATTTTCCCTGCCCCTGTGCCAGGGC
>NW_020922130.1:0-8120 GCF_003984885.1 Neopelma chrysocephalum
GAGCCGGAGGGTCAGGTCCCTCCTTCTGGGCAAAAAGGGCCGTCGTTTGCGGGCCAGAGCGCCAGTCGTCTTGGGACTATAATTGGATACGGTCAAGGATTCCTCCCAGACAGGAGGCGCCGGGACCAGGAGCCCCATCTGCGCGCATAGAGCCGAGCGAGGCGCACAAAGGGCAGTCGAGAGCCGGACGGTCAGGCTCCTTCTTCTGAGCAAAAAACCCGTCGTTTACGGGCCGGCGCGCCAGCCAACCGCGGGATGAAATTGCATACGGCCGAGGATTACTTCCAGACTGGAGGCCCCGGGGCAAGGAGCACCGTCTGTGCGCGTTGAACCGAGCGAGGCGCACAAAGGGAAGGCGAGAGCCAGAGGGTCAGGTCCCTCCTTCTGGGCCAAAAGGGCCGTCGTTTGTGGCCGGTGCGCTAGTCGTCCGGGGACTATAATTTCATACGGTCGAGGATTCATCCCAGACAGAATGCACTGGGGCGGGGATCCCCTTCTGCGCACATAGAGCCGAGCGAGGTGCACAAAGGGCAGGCGAGAGCCGGAGGGAAAGGGCCCTCTTTCTGAGCATAAAAGACCATCGTTTGTGGGCAGGCGTCCTGGCGTCCCGGGGCAAACCGTGCTCCAAAATCTGATACGGTCGAGCATTCCTCCCAGCCTGCAGGCGATGGGGACGAGTGCCCCACCTGCGGGTGTAGAACTGAGCGAGGTGCACAAAGGGCAGGTGAGAGTCGGAGGGTCAGGCCCCTCCTTCTGGGCAAAAAGAGCCCATCGTTTGCTGGCTAGAGCGCCAGTCGTCTGGGGACTATAATTGGATACGGCCAAGGATTCCTCCCAGACAGGAGGCGCCGGGACCAGGAGCCCCGTCTGCTCGAGTAGAGCCGAGCGAGACGCACAAAGGGTAGGCGAGAGTCGGAGGGTCAGGCCCCTCCTTCTGGGCCAAAAGGGCCATCATTTGTGGGCCGGTGCGCCAGTCTTCTGGGGACTATAATTGCATACAGTCGAGGATTCCTCCCAGACCTGAGGCGAGGTGACCGGGATCCCCAGATGTGCGCGTAGAGCCGAGCAAGGCGCACAAAGTGCAGGCGAGAGTCGGATGGTAAGGTCCCTCCTTTGGGGAAAACGGGTCGTCGTTCGCAGACTGGTGCGCCAGCCGTCCCGGGGGCTATCATTGCATACGGTCGAGGATTCCTCCCTGACTGGAGGCGCCGGGGCCGGGAGCCCCAGTTGCGCGAGTAGAGCCGAGCGAGGCGCACAAAGGGCAGGCGAGAGCCGGAGGGTCAGGCCCCTACTTCTGGGCAAAAAGTGCCATCAATAGCGGGCCGGTGCGCCAACCGTCCGGGGGCTATAATTGCATACGGTCGAGGATTCCTCCCAGACCGGAGGCGCCAGGACCGGGAGCCCCGGCTGCGCGCGTAGAGCCGAGCGAGGCGCACAAGGGGCAGGCGAGAACCAAAGGGTCAGGCCCCCCCTTCTGGGCAAAAAGGGCCGTCATTTGTGGGCAGATGTCCTGGCATCCCTGGTGTGGTCTTGGTCCAAAATCAGATACGGTCGAGGATTCCTCCCAGACCAGAGGCATCAGGGCCAGGAGCCCCTGCTTCGCGCGTAGAGCCAAGCGAGGCGCACAAAGGGCAGGCGAGAGCTGGAGGGTCAGGCCCCTCCTTCTTGGCAAAAAGGGCCGTCGTTCGCGGGCCAGCGCGCCGGCCGGGGTCCATAATCGGATACGGTTGAGCATTCCTCCCAGACCAAAGGTGCCGGTGCCGAGAGCCCCGTCTGCGCACGTAAAGCCGAGCGAGGCGCACAAAGGGCAGGTGAGAGTAAAAGTGTGAGGTCTCTCCTTATGGGCAAAAAGGGCTGTCGTTGGCGGGCAGGCGCCTTGGGCGTCCCGGGGCCGGCCGAGGTCCAAAATCAGATACGGTCGAGGATTCCTACCAGACCGGAGGCGAGGGGGCCGTGAGCCCCATCTGCGCGCGTTGAACCGAGCGAGGCGCACAAAGGGCAGGCGAGAGCTGGAGGGTCAGGCCCCTCCTTCTGGGCAAAACGGGCCGTAATTCGCGGGCAGGCATCCTGGCCTCCCTGGGCTGCCTGAAGGCCAAAATCCGATACGGTTGAGCAATCCTCCCAGACTGGAGGCCCCAGGTCGGGAGCTCCGTCTGCGCGCGTAGAGCTGAGCGAGACGCACAAAGGGCAGGCGAGATCCAGAGGGTCAGGCCCCTCCTTCTGGGAAAAAAGGGCTGTCGTTCGCAGGCCGGCGCACCAACCGGGGTCTAAAATCACATACGGTCGAGCATTCTTCCAACACCGGAGGCGCCAGGGTTGGGAGCCCAATCTGCACGCGTCTAGTTGAGCGAGGCGCAAAAAGGGCAGGCGAGAGCCGGAGGGTCAGGCCCCTCCTTCTGGGCAAAATGGGTCGTCATTCGCGTGCAGGCGTCCTGGCCTCCCTGGCCTGCCTCCCAGACCGGAGATGCCGGGGCTGGGAGCCCCGTCTGCGCACGTAGAGATGAGCGAGGCGCACAAAGGGGTGGTGAGAGCTGGAGGGTCAGGCTCCTCCTTCGGGGTAAAAAAGGCCATCGTTTGCGGGAAGCTGCCTTGGGCGGCCCGGTGCTGGCCAGGGTCAAAAATCGGATACGGTCAAGCATTCATTCAAAACCAGAGACGGGGGGGGGCGGTAGCCCCAGCTGCACGTGTAGAGTCGAACGAGGCGCACAAAAGGCCGGCGAGAGCTGGAGGGTCAGGCCTCTCCTTCTGGGCAAAAAGGACCGTCGTTCGCGGGCAGGCGTCCTGACCTCTCTGGGCTGGTCGAGGGCCAAAATCGGATACGGTCGAGGATTCCTCCCAGACCGGAGGCGCCGGGGCTGGGAGCGCTGTCTGCGCGCGTAGAGACGAGCAAGGCGCACAAAGGGGTGGCGAGAGCCGGAGGGTCAGGCTCCTCCTTCGGGGCAAAAAGGGCCATCGTTCGCAGGCCAGCGCAATGACCGGGGTCCAAAACCGGATACGATCTAGCATTCCTCCCAGACCAGAGGTGCCGGGACCGGGAGCCCCGTCTGCGCGTGTAGAGTCGAGCGAGGCGCACAAAGGGCAGGCGAGACCCGGAGGGTCAGACCCCTCCTTCTGGGCAAAAAAGGTTGTGGTTTGCGGGCACGTGCCTTGGGCGGCCTGGGGCTGGCCGGGGTCCAAAATCAGATACGGTCGTGGATTCCTCCCACACCAGAGGCTCCCAGGCCGTAAGCCCCATCTGTGTGCGTAGAGCCGAGTGAGGCGCACAAAGGGCAGGCGAGAACCGGAGGGACAGTACCCTCCTCTGAGGAAAACGGGCCATTGTTCGCGGGCCGGTGCGCCAGCCGTCCGGGGGCTATATTTGCATACGGTTGAGGATTCCTCCCAGACAGGAGGTGCCGGGGCCGGGAACCCCAACTGCGCGCATAGAGCCGAGCGAGGTGCAAAAAGGCAGGCGAGAGCCAGAGGGTCAGACCTCTCCTTCGGGGTAAAAAGGGCCGACGTTTGCAGACAGGCGCTCCGGCCGGGGTCCAAAATCGGATACGGTCGAGGATTCCTCCCAGACCGGAGGCGAGGAGGGCGGGATCCCCAGCTGCGCGCATAGAGTAGAGCGAGGCGCACAAAGAGCAGGCGAGAGCCGGAGGGTCAGGCCCCTCCTTCTGGGCAAAAAGGTCTGTTGTTCGCCGGCCGGTGCGCCAGTCGTCCAGGGGCTATAATTGCATACGGTCGAGGATTCCTCCCCGACTGGAGGCCTCGAGGCCGGGAGCCCAATCTGCACGCGTAGAGCAGAGCGAGGCGCACAAAGGGCAGGCGAGAGCCGGAGGGTCTGGCCCCTCCTTCTGGGCAAAAAGGACCGTCGTTCGCAGGCCAGCGCGATGACCGGGGTCCAAACTCGGATACGATCGAGCATTCCTCCCAGACCAGAGGCGTCGGGGCCGGGAGCCCCGTCTGCGCGCATAGAGCCGAGCGAGGCGCACAAAGGGCAGGCGAGAACCGGAGGGTCAGTCCCCTCCTCTGGGGAAAACGGGCCGTCGTTCGCGAGCCGGTGCGTCAGCCGTCCAGGGGCTATCATTGCATACGGTTGAGCATTCCTCCCAGACCGGAGGCAAGGGGGCCGGGATCCCTAGCTGCGCGCGTAGAGCAGAACGAGGCGCACAAAGAGCAGGCGAGAGCCGGAGGGTCAGGCCCCCCCTTCTCGGCAAAAAAGGTCCGTGGGTCGTGGGGAGGCGTCCTGGCGTCCCTTGGCTGGTCGAGGGCCAAAATCGGATACGGTCGAGATTTCCTCCCAGAACGGGGGCACCGGGGCCGGGAACCCTGGATGCGCGCATAGAGCCGAGTGAGACGCACAAAGGGCATGTGAGAGCCAGAGGGTCAGGCCCCTCCTTCTGGGCAAAAAGGGCCCTCGTTCGCGGGCCGGTGCTCCGGCCGTCCTGGAGCCGGCCTGGGGCCAAAATTGGATACGGTCGAGGATTCCTCCCAGTCTGGAGACGCCGGGGCCAGGAGCCCTGGCTGCACGAGTAGGGCCGAGCGAGGCTCACAAAATGCTGGGTTAGGGTTAGGGTTAGGGTTTGGGTTAGGGTTAGGGTTAGGTTTCGGTTTAGATTTAGGGTTAGGGTTCGGTTTAGGGTTAGGGCTAGTGTTCAGTTTAGGTTTAGGGTTAGGGTTCGGGTTAAGGTTCGGGTTAGGGTAAGGGTTATGGTAAGGCTTAGGGTTAGTCTGAGGGTTAGGGTTAGGGTTAGGGGTAGGGTTAGGGTTCGGGGTTAGGGTCTTAGACTTCGGCTTAGGCTTAGGGTTAGGGTTAGGGTTAGGCTTAGACTTAGGGTTAGGCTTCGGGTTAGGCTTACGGTTAGGGGTTAGGGTTAGTGTTACGGTTAGGGTTAGGCTTAGGGGTTAGGGTTTAGGGTTAGGGTTAGGGTTAGGGTTAGGGTTAGGGTTAGGGTTAGGGTTAGGGTTAGGTTTAGGTTTAGTGTTAGGGTTAGGGATAGGGTTAGGGTTAGGGTAAGGTTTTATTGAGCTTGCCAACTTCACACACAACACAAACATATTCTCACAACAAACCCCCGGAATCCAAGCACCTGCGCATGATCAAACCGTCTTAAACTTGTACTCCCTGCAACCCAAGGCCATGTCCATGGAAACCATCTAACCAGCTCCAATGCTCCCATGAAACACGACCTAACTTTTGCACTACCTCAAACTTTAATTGTGGGGCTACAATTTCAGCCCACAAGCGCACAAAGGGCAGGTGAGAGCCAGAGGGTCAGGCCCCTCCATCTGGGCAAAAAGGGTTGTCATTCGCAGGCTGGCTCACCGGCCGTGGGCCAAAATCTGATACGGTCGAGGATTCCTCCAAGACCGGATGCGACGGGGCCTGGAGCCACGTCTGCACGCGTAGAGATGACGGAGGCGCACAAAGGGCAGGCAAGAACCGGAGGGTCAGGCCCCTCCTTCTGGGCAAAAAGGGCTGTCGTTCGCGGGCAGGTGACCTAGCCTCCCTGGGCTGCCTGAGGGCCAAAATCGGATACGGTCGATGATTCCTCCCAGACCGGAGGCGCCAGGGCTGGGAGCCCCGTCTGCGCATGTAGAGATGAGCGAGGCGCACAAAGGGTGGTGAGAACCAGAGGGTCAGGCTCCTCCTTTGGGGTAAAAAAGGCCGTCGTTCGCGGGAAGCTGCCTTGGGCGGCCCGGTGCTGGCTGGGGTCCAAAATCGGATACGGTCAAGCATTCCTCCAAGACCGGAGGCGAGGGGGCCAGGATCCCCAGCTGCACGCGTAGAGCAGAGTGAGGCGCGCAAAGGGCAGGCAAGAGCCGGAGGGTCAGGCCCCTCCTTCTGGGCAAAAAGGGGTGTCGTTTGCGGGCAGGCGTCCTGGCGTCCCCGGCCTGGCCGAGGGCAAAAATCGGATACGGTCGAGGATTCCTCCCGGAACGCAGGCGCTGGGGACTTGAGCCCCGTTTGCGCACGTAGAGCCAAGCGAGGTGCACAAAGAGCAGGCAAGAGCCGGTGGTCCAGGCACCTCCTTCTGGGCAAAAAGGGCCATCGTTAGCGGCCAGGCGCCTCGGGTGACCCGGGGCAAGGCGGGGTCCAAAATCGGATACGGTCGAGCATTCCTCCCAGGTAGGAGGCGAGGGGGCCAGAAGCCCCATCTGCACGCGTAGAGCTGAGCGAGGCGCAAACAGGGCAGGCGAGATCCGGAGGGTCATGTTCCTCCTTCTGGGTCAAAAAAGGCCGTCGTTTGAGGGCAGGCGTCCTGGCGCCCCGGGTCCGGCCGAGGTCCAAAATCGGATGCGGTCAAGAATTCCTCCCAGACTGGAGGCGTCAAGGTCGGGAGCCCAGTCTGCGCGCGTAGAGCCGAGTGAGGCGCACAAAAGGCAGGCGAGAGCCGGAGGGTCAGGCCCCTCCTTCTGGGCAAAAAGGGGTGTCGTTCGCGGGCAGGTGTGCTGGCGTCCCGGGTCCGGCCGAGGGCAAAAATCGGATACAGTCGAGGATTCATCCGAGAACGGAGGCGAGGGGCCGGGATCCCGAGCTGCGCGTGTAGAGCCGAGCGCAACGCACAAAGGTCAGGCGAGAGCCAGAGGGTCAGGCCCTCCCTTTTGGGCATAAAGTACCGTCGTTCGCGGGCCAGCGCACTGGCTGGTGGGGGGCTAAAACTGCATACGGTCGAGTATTCCTTCCAGACCAGAGGCGAGGGGGCCGGGAGCCCTGTCTGCGCGCGTAGAGCCGAGTGAGGTGCACATAGGGCAGGCGAGAGCCAGAGGGTCAGGCCCCTCCTTCTGGGCAAAAAGGGCCGTCGTTCGCGGGCAGTCGCCTTGGGCGGCCCGGGGAAAACCGGGGTCCAAAATCGGATACGGTCGAGCATTCCTCCCACACCGGAGGAAAGGAGGCCGGGATCCCCAGCTCTTCGCATAGAGCCGAGCGAGGTGCACAAAGGGCAGGCGAGAGCCGGAGGGTCAGGCCCCTTCTTCTGGGCAAAAAGGGCCGTCGTTCGCGGGCCAGATCGCCGGTCGGCCTGGGGCTAAAATTGGATACGGTTGAGGAATCCTCCCAGACAGGAGGACCGGGGGCATGGATCCCCGTCTGCGCACGTAGAGCCGAGCAAGGCGCACAAAGGGCAGGCGAGAGCCGGAGGGTCAGGCCCCCCCTTCTGGGCAAAAAGGGCCGTCGTTCGTGGGCAGGCGTCCTGGCATCCTGGGTCCAGCTGAGGGCCAATGTCGGATACGGTCGAGGATTCCTCCAAGACTGGAGGCGCCAGGGCCGGGAGCCCTGGATGCGCGCGTAGAGCCGAGCGAGGCGCACAAAGGGCAGGCGAGAGCCGGAGAGTCAGGCCCCTCCTTCTGGGCAAAGAGGGCCGTAGTTCGCAGGCAGGCACCTTAGGCGACCAGGGGCTGGCTGGGGTCCAAAATCGGATACGGTCAAACATTCCTCCCAGACCGGAGGAGAGGGGGTTGGGATCCCTAGCTGCGCGCGTAGAGCAGAGCGAGGCGCACAAAGAGCAGGCGAGAGCCGGAGGGTCAGGCCCCCCTTCTTGGCAAAAAAGGGCCGTTGTTCGTGGGCAGGCGTCCTGGCGTCCCTGGGCTGGTCGAGGGCCAAAATCGGATACGGTTGAGATTTCCTCCCAGAACGGAGGCGCCGGGGCCGGGAGCCCTTTCTGCGCGCGTAGAACCGAGCGAGGCGCACAAAGGGCAGGCGAGAGTCAGAGGGTCAGGCCCCTCCTTCTGGGCAAAAAGGGCCCTCGTTCGCGGGCCGGTGCTCCTGCCGTCCTGGAGCCTGCCTGGGGCCAAAATTGGATACGGTCGAGGATTCCTCCCAGTCCAGAGGCACCGGGGCTGGTGGGCAGTTGGCGGTGGCGCGGCAGAGATTTCCCCGCGGTTTCAGCGCGTCTCGCAGTTCAGGGGTCCGGGCTGCGGTCACGCTGCCTCTCGGGGAGCAGTTCTAGCCACGCAGGCTGCCTTTCAGCTCAACTCACCGCTGCGATGTTGCTTTGGTCCTCTCCGCTCTCTCTCCGGTGCCTGCCCGCTCCGATCTATCGGTGATTTCTTTTTTCTTCTTTCTTCTTGTTTTCTGTGCACTTTCCTATAGTTTTTTGAGCTCACTAACTTCGTTCCTTGGTCTACCCCAAGGCAAC
>NW_020922131.1:0-5263 GCF_003984885.1 Neopelma chrysocephalum
CCCCCGTGCAGCCAACTCTTTCCTTGCTAATCCGGAGCGTTTTGGTGGCGTTTTTGTGCTGCAAGTGCCCTCAAGGCCAGACCGTGGGACTTGGTGACGCGGAGCTTTTGCGAGGTGTCTCCAATCCCTGCGGCAGCTGCCCTTGAGGCCGCACTGCAGGACTTGTGTTTCGTAGGATTTTCTGTCTTTCAGGTGTCCTCGAGGCCAGACCACAGGACTTGGTGACCCGGAGCTTCTGCGAGGAGTCTCCAGGCCCTGCGGCAGGTGCCCTCGAGGCCATTCTCTGGGGCTTGGTGCCCCAGAGCTTTTCCCTGGCGTCTCCAATCCCTGCAGCAGGTGCCCTCGAGGCCCGACTGTAGGATGGCAGAGAGACGCTTCAGCCTGTGCAGGTTTCTCGGGAGGAAGAAGAAGCAGGAAGGCCCTGGGACTGCCCCTGCACAGCAGTCGGAGGAGGAGGTGGAGCAGCCCCAACCCCTGCAGGAGGGTGAGTGGCAGAGCTGGGCCCCAGGGCTGCTGGCTGCAGCCAGATGGGCCTCTTCCCATCCCATCCCATCCCATCCCATCCCATGCCATCCCATCCCATCCCATGCCATGCCCTGTGGATGTGGCCAGGAAAAGGGAGGGGAGAGGAGGGCCCGGGACTGATCCCCGGCAGCTCCATGCACTGGGCATCACGGGGCTGGGCCCGCCTGTGGAGCGCGGGGCTGGGCCGTGTTCTCCGGCCTGTCCCGCAGCCCCTCAGCTCTGACCGCGCTCGCTCTTTGCCAGATCCGGGCCAGGACCAGACACAAGAGCAGGACCGCGCCCGTGGCCGCTTCCGCCGGGCAGCACAGGTACCTGCAGCCGTCGCCTCCTGGGTTGGGCCTGCTGTCGGGCCTGCTCAGCCCGGCACCGCTGTGCGAGCTCTCCAGGGCACATCCCTCTCTTCCCTGCCCTTGGTTTTCCTGTAGGCCTTTCTGAAATTTGTGGGCATTCGGCGTCGAAAGACCAGGATCACACCAACCGAGGTCATGGCGCAGCCTGACCCCACGCCGACTGAGCTCACGGCCGAGGCTGATGGCGCAGCGACCCAGGGCATGGCAGGCACTGACATCCCAGCCGCTCAGCGCCTGCCCACTGCTCCTAGTCTGGACATTCCCGGGGAGAGAGTTGTCTCTGTGGAAGTAAGCAGCCTGTGGGTAGGGAGGGATTGTGTGGGCCCTCAAGCCAGGTCTGCTGGGCCCCCTCAGCCTTTGAGGCCAGCACAGTAGGGTGGGAAGGGAAGCCCTTCTCGGGGGAGAGTGGGAAAATTGCTCCCTCTGGCAGCTCTCCAACTCCCCCATGGCCCCTCCAGGCCGACCTGTGGGACTTGATGAGCCGGAGCGTTCCCAAACCCGCTGTGTTGCAGGTGCCTTCAAGGCACTTGTGCAGGACCTGGTGAGCCAGAGCTTTTGCGTGCCATCTCTCCTGCAGGAAGCCGTGAAGCCAGACAGAGACATGGAGCAGAGCCCCCCCAGGGTGCCCAAGCTGGCCTGGCTGAAGGAGGGGGAGGAGGAAGGCCCTGGAGCTGCCCCATCCCAGCAGCCTGAGGAGGCAGAGCAGTGCCAGCCCCTGCAGGAGGGTGAGTGGCAGAGCTGGGCCCCAGGGCTGCTGGCCGCAGCCAGATGGGCCTCTTCCCATCCCGTCCCCTGTGGACGTGGCCAAGGAAAAGGGAGGGGGAAGGAGGGTCCGGGACTGATCCCCCGGCAGCTCCACGCACTGGGCATCCCGGGGCTGGGCCCGCCTGTGGAGCGCGGGGCTGGGCCGTGTTCTCCGGCCTGTCCCGCAGCCCCTCAGCTCTGACCGCGCTCGCTCTTTGCCAGATCCAGGTCGGGCCCGGACACAAGAGCAGGACCGCGCCCGTGGCCGCTTCCGCAGGACAGCACAGGTACCTGCAGCCGTCGCCTCCTGGGCTGGGCCTGCTGTCGGGCCTGCTCAGCCCGGCACCGCTGTGCGAGCTCTCCAGGGCACATCCCTCTCTTCCTGCCTTTCTCCTGCAGATGGTTTGCCAATTCACCCGCTGCATTTGGAGGGAAGAGACCACTGCCATGGGCGCTGGGGGCATGGCAAACTCTGACCTCTGCAATGCCCACACCAGTGCTGCCCTGCTGGATTTGCTTGTGGAGAACGGTGTCTCCAATGCCAAGAAAGTAAGCAGCCTGTGGCCAGGGCTCCAGCCCTGCAGGGATTGGGTGGCCCCTCCCGCCGGCTCCGCTGGGCCCCTTTGAGGCCGGCGGAGAGTGCTGGGAAGGGAAGCGCTTGTCGGGGGAAGCCGGGCAAGTTGCTGGCTCTGGCAGCTCTCCAACTCTCCCCCGTGCCCCCTGCAGGTGCCGGCCTTGGTCAGGTACATCCACGGGTGGCTGACGGCCAATGCGTCTGCGGAGCGCAGACTAGACAAGACTGTGCTGGCTCTGGTCGAGGCACACCCCGTGGATGTGGTGGTGACTCTGCTGCGCTCTGCCCCATCCTGTGACAGGTACGGGGCCTCCCTGCCTCCAGGGCTCACCAGCCCATCAGCCTGTAGAGCCCGTCCCAGGTGTCTGTCAGGCCCAGAGTTCCCGGAGCCTCTGGCTCTTCTGGTTCCCAGCCCTGGCATGCCAGCCGCGCATCCCGCTCCCACGTGCCCTCCTTGCTCCTCGCGGTGCTGTGGCTCTGTCACCTGGGAGCGGGAAGTGCCCAGGCCGTGGCACTGTGGCTGAGAGCCCACTGACACAGAGCTTTGACCCCGCAGAGCTGCTGTGACCATGTGGAGGACAATCATCTCCTCAAGAAGTACTGCAGAGTCGGTGCTGCAGATCCTTGCCCTTGTCCTGGGAAGCTGGCCAGCCTGCAGCATGTGCACCTCGGATGGGGATGAAACGGAAGTCTTTGCCCTGGCTGTGAGTTTCTGGAACCGGCCTTTGCTCCCCCTCACGGCTCCTCCCCGGCGGCTCTTCCTCCTCCCCCAGCACTGCATCTCCCTGCCTTAGGCACTGGGCTGGAGAGCTGGCTCAGGGGCAGGTTCAGGGGCACCAGGCCGGGTGCTCCTCCTGTGTCTCCCCTGGCCTCTCCCTGCCGCGCTCAGGCCCTGCCACATGGATGTCTGGGCACTGAGCCCTGTCTCCGCTGGTTTCCTTTTCGCAGGCAACCTTGGCACTCTGGAAGATCCTCCATCTGCTCTGCTGCACGCGTGCAGTGAGGGGGTGTTTCCCCAACCTCTTTGTGCATCTGCTCTTCCAAGTGTTCCTCAGCACAGTGCAGATGCCGGAGGAGGTTGACACCTTCTGGAGGGAGTGCCGGAAGCAACGCAGCCTTCCCACCCAGCCCAACAGGTGCTCCGTCCCAGTCCTCCTGTCCCTCCCACGCCTTTGGGGCTGGCCAGGGCTCCCAGCATGACCTGGCCTTTGCTCTGCATGCAGGTTTGCAGCGCTGACCCTCAAAGCCCTGCTGCGCCGTCTGCGCTGCGAGAGCGTGTTGGTGGCCATGGAACGCAAGTGTGGCTGGGACACGCTGCTCAACGCTGACACCCACCACTACGCGGTGGGTCTGCTGGCCAGGTGAGAGCCCCTTGTCCCCGCTGCCCCTGTCATTTCTGCCCTCTGCACGGGGCACCCCACGCAGTGCCCGTGGTGGTGGGCCAGAGGGCCTTGTCACCCAGGGATGGCTGAGCGGAGCGGCAAAGGCTGGGAGAGGCGGGTGCACAGGAGGAGCCGCCTGCCAGAGTGCCCTCGTCCCCTGCCGGGGTGCTGGGGAACGACCAGGCCTCTGGGAGGGAGTGGCGGGAGAGGTTTGCCCAGCCAGCTCGGGCATGACAGTGCCTTTTTCCCCCTGCCAGGGAGATGGGTTCTGCCTGCACACCCTGGTGTTGCAGCATCGTATGCTGCCTCCTGGAGCTGCTCAGCGAAGAGATGTGTCCCTGGGAGCTCCCTGCCATGGCGTTCCTTGTGGAGGTGAGCCTGATGGCGAGCGCTGCCTGGCTGAGCCGCCTGCACCTCTCTGGCCTTGTCGGCCGCGTGTGCGGGGGGAGCCCAGTGAAGGGAGCTGGGGCAGAGGGGGGGGCTCCACTGTGCGCCCTTGGCCCCTTGCTGCTGGGGTGCCACTTGTCCCCAGCTGTGTTTTGGGTCCCTCTGCTGCCAGCACTCGCACTTCCCTCATGGCTCCTCAAGGCCAAGGAGTCCCAGGGTTGGGTGGCACAGAGGAGTGGGCGAGTGGCCTGCGCAGGGCAGGGAGCCCAGGGGCTCTGCAGAGCCACTGCTGCTTTTGGGCAGGGCTGCCCAGGACGGTGCCGCACCCTGTGCTGCTGCCTGGGCCCAGCCCTGTGCGGGTGTGGGCTGCTGCCGGCCGGGCAGCCCGTCACTGCTCCCTGCCTTTCAGGCCCTGGCCTACCTGGAGGTGACCGACTGCGGCGAAAGCATCCTGCCCATCCTTTCAAGGCACCTGTGGAGCGAGTGCCCAGAGATGCGTCGCCAAGTGCTGAGAGGCCTGGTGGTGCTCAGCCAGGATGCCGTGACGGTGAGGAAGGGGCAGTTGGCTGAAGCCCGTGCTGCAATGCTGGGGCTGGGGAGCACAGCTGCTGCCAGCTCTGCTGCCTCCCCGCTCAGCTGCCCGAGTCCCTGGGGACAGGCCTTTGGCCTCTGGGCCCCGCGGCAGCAGGTGGGGCTGCCCCGCCGGAGCGGGGTTGGCGTCACAGCCGTTGGCGGCTTCACAGCACAGCCTTGTGTTCCTCACAGGCCAAAAGAATGCGCAGCCTGACCCAAAGCCTCGTGCAGCTCCTGTGGGATGCAGATGGAGAGCTGGTCAGGATGAGTGTCACTGTACTCGGCTTTCTGCTCTCGGACAAAGACATCCGACTCTCCAGCCCCACCGCCCTGCAGTTGGCTGAGGCGCTGCAGCCGCTCTTCGACGACGTAAGGCTCTGTGCCCCGCAGCCACAGGCAATGGGTGCTGGCAGGAAACTTGTGCCTGGTGGATTTTCAGGCCTGTGCCCAGGTGGGCCTGGAGAAACCAGTGCTGAGGTCTTTCCATTTCCCCCAGGCTGACAGCAGTGTGCAGCTGTCCTCCATCCTCCTCTTCCGGGGGCTGATGACGATGGTAGAGAAAGAGGGAAAAAAGCCCCTGAAGCCACATGTCCGCCAGAGCCTGCTTCCACTCTTCTTCCACTGCCATGATGAGAACCAGAGAGTGGCAGAGGTGAGCACTTGTGGGCTCTGGTGTCCCCGCGGGAGGGGGCTGGGCTGCCTCCTGCCCTGGCACCTCACGGGCTGCA
>NW_020922132.1:0-1146 GCF_003984885.1 Neopelma chrysocephalum
ACTTGGGAGGACATTAGAGTGCTAAAGAAGAGGGGCCGGGCGGAGCCCAAGGGAGCCGAAGCAGGATCGGAGGTCGCGGAGCGGGGCCGGGGGCAGCCGAGCAGCCCCAGCAGGATGGACGCGGTGCCAACGATTCGGCAGTACTTGTCCAAGATAATCAAGGACAGCTACGGCATGAATGTGCTACTGATGGACCGAGAAACGATCTTATGAACGCTGTGACTGATTTCCACCTTAAGAAGCTTCCTGCTTCTCGTCCGAGCTGTGCTACGGCACTGTGCAGCCCGGTTGCGGCTGTGTTCCCGGCGCCGGGCTGTGCAGCTGTGCTGGGTCCACCCGCTCCAAGTGTTTGTAAAGTGGCACCAGGTCCAGACTCGGCGCTGCCGAGTCCATCTGTGCCCGCGCGGCTCCGGCAGCACCGGCCGTGGCCCTGGGTGCCGGCGGACTGATACCAGCTGCGGTCCCAGGGGCCGGCTCCGGGCGGAGCGGCCCCGGCCCCGACCCCGGCCACGGCGCGGGGGGCGACGGGGCCGGCGACATCGGCAGCAGCTCCGAGCGCGGCTGCGGTGCCGTGCGTGGCCCCGGCCGGCGCACTGCCGCGGGCTGCAGAGCCGGGGGCCGGCGGGATCGCTGCGGCAGCCCCGGCTCCGAGCGGCGCACCCACGCACGCACCGGCGGCAACTCCGTGTGCAGAGACAACTCCGTGCCCGGCGCCGCAGCGCTGTGCCCTGTGCGGCGCTGGATACGGGTGGCGCGGCCGCGGCCCCGAGGGCCAGCGCAGCGGACGGCGGGGGGGTCTGTTTCCCCCGCGCGGCTGACAGCCATGGTCCCGAGCGGTATGAAGGGGGGGATCCCTCCCCCTTCTTCAGGCAGCGTGCTTGCAGCAGCGCTGACCCCGGGGGGGGCGGTGGGCTGGCAGCGGCGGCCGCAGAGTTAGGCGGTGCAGTGGGGGTACTTGTCTGTCTTCTCCCCTGTTTTACACCACCACCTTCTCCCCCTCCCCCCCTCCCCAGAACGTGTCCATCTGCAGCTGTTCCTCTCCTCCTATGTATCATTCTTTTTCTGCAAACCACATAGCTAAAGTTGCGACATGAGGAGAGCAAAGGCAATTTAACTCCTCTTCTTGATTTTTCTCCGAATAAACCC
>NW_020922132.1:1246-2871 GCF_003984885.1 Neopelma chrysocephalum
AGTCGCCTAGAGATCCTGGTTCTTTTTGGAAAGGTGTATGTACCCTGGGTGGAAACTGGAATTTTTGTGATGAAATAAGGGTGTCCTTGTTCTATGAAATGGTTTGAAACTTCCCAGGATGGTATCCTGGCCTTTCCTTTTGTACTTGTCTTTTGCATGGAAAGTTGTACAAGATTTCTAATTTAATGTTACCAAATGTGGCGTACATTCCCCTCACGAGTAATGAGACTGATAAGAAGTACACAGCTAATAAATACTTAAAATGTGTGTGTGAGTGACGGATGACTGAGGTGGCCACCTATGTATGCTGGGAAAAAGACTGTGTGAGAGAGAGAAACTGTGTGGAAATGCAGACTTACAAATACTTTTGGTAAGTGTCAAGATTTAAAAAAAAAAAAAAAAAAAAAAAAAGTGTGTAACATGATTCTGTTGAATCATAGTGAGTACTTATTCTGGATGGTATATGAACTCTTCAAATTCCCACTATAAGTAATTCCACTCTTATGGAACCTGGTGAGGTTTTGGTTAGGTTCATCAAGAGGATTCTCCTCAATCTGTGGAACTTCGAGCTGTAACTCTTGCTTTTCAGTTATTTCCTAATCAGCCTTTAAATGTGATTACTAATTTTACATATGTTGTTAATTTGTAATAGCAACTTAGAACTCCTTTGTAGAAATTAGAATCTGGCCAGGAATCCTTGCACAGCCAATAGGAGGGGCCTTGTACTTCTGGAAGATTGGTGATTGTGGCTGTGGTGCTGATGCTGCCTTGTTTAGTGTCGTTCCTGCAAAAGGGCCCTGCAGGATACGATACGGGCAGTCTTTGCTCCACAGCTACAGAAAAGGGGGATTTGTGGGGGGAAGCCCCACAATTAATGTTTGAGGTAGTGCAAAAGTTAGGCCGTGTTCCATGGGAGCAGTGGAGCTGGTTAGATGGTTTCCATGGACACGGCCTTGGGTTGCAGGGAGTACAAGGTTAAGACGGTTTGATAATGTGCAAGTGCTGGATTCCTGGGTGTTGTTGTGAGAATATGTTTGTGTTGTGTGTGAAGTTGGCAAACTCAATAAAGGCTGCCTGCTGCGCTGAGCTGGCAGACATCTCTTGTCTCACCATCCTCGTGTGTCTTGTGTGTCCTTCTTTTCCCCTCGGACCAAGACCTCACGACAGGTACCCCACGACAATGGTGCCCCGTGTGAGGAACCAGAAAAAGACTGTCGAATATTGAATATTGCCCGTGTGTCGTCTGGGGTATCACGACCGGAGGCAATCAGGCTGCGGGGCGAGGCGCAGCGAGGTCTTGGTGCTCAGGAGCTGTTTAGCAGCGGGGCGCTGCAGGATCCGGGTCCGATTGTTCTTTTCACACCTGAGCGAAAGTGTTTCTGCCACACTTTGAAGGCATAAGTTGTCTGGAGAGCCCAAGTGCATTTGGCACTTGGTAAGGCACAGGTGAGCTCCTGAGATTTTTTTTCCCTAGTCACTATGGGGGCAGACCATGAGTGCAAACGAAAGGCGTGTTTTTATCGCCTGAAAAGCTTTGTTACGGCATCTTGGTGTTAGACGCGATCAAGCTAAGTTTCGTCGCTTGTTACTGTTGTGTCTTCGGAATGGGAGAGAGGCTGCTTTAC
>NW_020922133.1:0-24043 GCF_003984885.1 Neopelma chrysocephalum
CCATGTTGCAGAAAAGCATTAGTGGGAGCTGAAGACAGTTGCGTTTTGTGGTGCTGTTTAGGTTTATTAGTAGTCATTAATCATGTGTTTTTCTTTTGGCTCACCTCCATCAATCATTGTGTCTGGTGCTCGTCCCTGCAATTGTATTTGTTTTGAAAAGGAATTAATATGAGGAATATGAGGCCAAGCCAGGTCGGGTTGGCGCCCTGGCCACACGGGACTCAGAGCCCTGTGCCGCCATGCTCTGCCTCGGCATCACTGCTGCCGCGAACCCACACCGTGAGTCTGTAAAAGCCCCGCGACTGTGCCTCCTGTGCTGCCGCTGCTGACAAGTGCCACGAACAGTGCTTTTTCAAACCCTGTGCCACTTTGCTCACCCACAGATGTTGTAGCTGGCGCTTATTTATGGAATTTTAGCTCTGTTTCTGTGAAGTGCAGTGAGTCCAACGGACCTCCCCAGCAGCACGGAGGCAGGTGGCGCAGGGGTAGGTCTCCATCCCTGTGCTGCATGACTGCCTGTCTTTTTTCAGAGGGGGTAAACCCAACTCCCTCCTGGTGTCCTCTGTTGGTTTTCTGCTTACCTGATTAACATGCTCTAAGCACGGTTCCTCAAACTGGGACACTCGACAAGCTGGTCATGGGCAAGATGGCGGCTCCCAACCCGCGGCGTGGCCGCCACGTGGCTGCAACTCGGCAGTGTTTCGTGGACCCAAGGTCTGTCTCTCCCCAACAATCACGCGGTCCATGCCACATGCTTGCTCCTGCCGGCGCAAAACCCAACCCAATTCCTTTGTTAGGGTCTCTCGGTTTGCACGCGGTTCTCGGTCTGCACGCGATTCTCTCCCACCCCCATGTCTGCTCCTGGTGTCTGGGGGAGTTCTTTGTCTGTTAGGTCTTGTGGGGGGAACAGGAGGTTTAAAGTTTTTCTCCGTGGACGAGTTTAAGTTTCTTTGTGAGATTTTTAAGGTGTCCACATCTTCTAACTTTGCTTTCTCTCGAGCTGTCTCTCCACATTTTTTCCAAACAGTCACACTAAGGATTCTGCATAGCAGAAATCCTGATACAGTAATTTCTATCCATTGTAATGGTTCTACCAGCTTGGTTTGCGTGGCTTCTTTTGAATATTGCCTCAACGCTTTTGCATTTATGTCTATGTCCCTTAAATTTAAGCTTCCCATGCTGGCTTCTTACCTGGGCTCTCCTGTAGCTTTGCCTTTTCTTTCTCTCAAACCTTACTCTGCCAGGTCTCCCATGTGCACAATACTCAGATTCTCGGAGCTCTCCACATGGTCCATACCGCACGACATCCCACTCAGCTTTTGCACTGGTATTCGACATCCTTTCTTTGATGATGTCCTCTGCCCGCTTTTAGTTTGGTATGCAACGTCTGGCTTTTTTTTCGGAAAAGCATTCCTCAGCTTTAAAACAAGCTCGTGCGAACACTACCATAATTCTCCTTGTTTCAAGGCAGTCTCTGATCATCCCTGTTACAGGGAAAGCCCCGCGTTCAGGGCGCCAGATATGGCTTATTAATATAATAAATAAATAAACCCATACGGACCCGACTGGTTGGGGGTTCAACAACCAAATCCTTTTTATTCAAATGAGACAACAGCTTATATATGGGTTCAAATAGTAACACGTGACTCCCCTGACCAATCACCAGGGGTATCTCACTGCCCATATGCATGGGAGTACTTGGGAAACTACATCTTCCAGGGTGCTGTTTGGCACCCTTCCTGAAACCCGACTCCTACAGGTGCGGGGGGAGATCTCCATTTTCGGCTTCTCCTGCACACTGGGGCCCCCACGCGGCAACCGCCAGAACCCAACAGCACCCGCTGCCAACCACCACAGAGCAACTGCAGGCTCTGCTCCTCCAGTGATCCAACAGCGCCCCCTCTCGATCGTGGTTGGAATTGCGCCAAAAGGCAGAAAGTACTGAACTGGTTTTCTGGAGGGAACTTTGAGTACAGAATTATTGTTTAGTTGTTTTTGTGTTCTTTTGTTGTTCTGCCAATACACATATATCCTTTAATAAAGGGCAGTTATCTTTCCTTTCTCCATACTTCCTCAATTGGAACCTCTTAATCTCGGATTTACAATTGCTTAGAGGGAGGAGTTTGGTCTTCCTCATAACTCACCCTCTTTAGCAAAACACTTCAGTCTCATTAAACTGAGACAGGATCCCAGATGTTGGGCTTCATGACCTTCCACTTGCTGTCTATCAGCCCTGTTATCCCAACATAGAAGTAGCCAGGTAGGAATCCACTCACCGGACTGGAGGTTGTAATCTTTCCACAAGTCCAAAAGTTCTGATGAGGTCAGGGACCAGGTAACCTCAGTTTCCTGTTTGATTTGTCTGACTTCCTTTGTTGAAGGACCAGCTTTTTTATCTGCCCCCTCCCCTCCTTCTACTCCTTCTTCCTCTTCCTCCTCTTCCTTCCTTACTGATCGCTGATATGGACCCATAGCTTGCCTTATCCATTTCTTCTTTTTCACTACTGGGATGGTGACTGTAGTTGTTGTGGTTTGAGTCCCTATCTCAACCATAGTGTCCTCCATTGCAGTTTGGGTCCCTGTCTCCACTACAGTCTTCTGAGAGTATTGAACTGTGGCTCAATAAGCATAGGTCAGGCCCCAGTACAGGGCAAGAAGCTGCTGGTTTTGATTGGGGTAGGCAAGGCCCCCTTCCATCAGGTGAAGTGTCAGTTTGCTAGGGTCGAATACCTGTTCAGGTGTGAAGTCCCAGGTAATGGGAGGTGTCAACTGCCCTAGGAACCTGCCCAGATCCTTCCACTGCCGTGGTTTGACTCTCCCTGTCCCCCTGGGGCTGAACATGGTAGCTCCAGGGGTGGGCATTCAATGCAGACAGCCAATCGAAAGCTTGGTAACGTCTCTGCAACATGACATATTTAATAGAGCCAGAAGAGAAGCACTTATTGTGCAGAAGAATTTAGAGCCACGAGGGTGACCGAGGGGCCCCCAAGCCCTGGGGGCCCTGGGCCCCCACGGCCCTGGCCCAGTGGCACGGCGCCGTGACCAGGACTGGGGCAGTTCCCCACTGTTTCCCCCCACCTGTAGCGGGGGCTAGCCAGAGTGTGCCTGTGTCTGGGAGCAGGAGTGGAACAGAGAGAGAAAAGCCAAACTGGAACGTTCTGGGTAAAACTGAGCCAAATCCAAGAAAGCTGTGCCCCGGGGAAGGGGTGGATCCTACTTGGAGAGGGATCCCCGGAGAACTTACTCCCCCGGGGAGGGACCCCATGCGGAGCAGGGAAAAAGACTCAGAGCTTTAATTCCCTGTAACACGTGGTGAAGATTCATGGTGAAGCGAGTCTGTCCCGCTTGCAGCCCATGGATGAACCCTCAGTAGTGTAGCCGAGCAGTTGGAGGTGGGGACAGAGACCCCCCGCACCCCATAGAAGAGAGAAATTTTCCAACTATGGCGAATCGGGGCTATAGCCCTAGAGATAATAGAAGAAATGCTTTCAAGTGCTGCAGAATTAATTTGGAAGAACTGTAGCCCTGAGAGTGAAGAAGAGACTTCTCCTCCTGGACTGATGGGGGGGAGGAGGGGTGGTTTGTCATCATAAGAAAAACTAGTTAGAATTGTTGTATATATTACTCTTTAGTTTCTATTCTGCTAGCAATAAATTTTTATATTATTCTCACATCGAGCCTCTTTTGCCTGTGTGAAACCTCTCTCACCTTTTAACAATTTTGTGGGGGGTTTGAAAATTGGGCCTGAGTAAACCCATGACATCCACACACCCTGCCACCCAAGAACTGGGCACCTCAGGGTGCATCCCAATATATCATCACCTGAAGTTTGTTTTCTCCTACACCAGGATAACACCAGATTCCATGAACTCCATAATGTGCTGACAGTATTAGTTAGTAACAGTAACATTACCAAACAGCTCACATAAGGATTAGCAAGGAGCGTGGAAGACTTCATTATAAAGCCATTTATATCAATGTCAGGGAGGGGGGGAAGGGTCTATTCCTCTATCATTTCCAGATAGCTCCCCAGAAGATAACTCCCCCAGCATGATGAGGCCATTAGTGTAAAGGCAAAGCACGGAGTCATTGTTTAGATTAGTATGTTCCCAAAATTTAGCAAAATAAAGTGATAAGTAGTGCAACCAGCAAACTCCGTGTCCCGCACAGGAGCTTGCTATTCAATAGCTAATATTACTATAGTATGAAATATATATATATATATATAAATAAAAAACTGCCTTTATCTCACCCCAAAATGGACTGTGGTGGGTTGACCTTGGCTAGATGCCAGGTGCCCACCCAGCCGCTCTATCACTCCCCTTCCCAGTCGGACAGGGGAGAGAGTAAGATGGAAAACAACTCATGGGTTTGGATAAGGCAGTTTATTTAAAGCAAAAGCAGAGCGAAAGCTTGAGCGTGTGAAAGCGAAGCGAAAGATAATGCGGTTTATTCTCCACTTCCCATCTCCTTGCTTAGATCAAATTCTTCTATATCAGTTCCCCCCTTTAAGACTTCAGTAATTTACAAAGAAGTCTCATACACGCACACACACATCCACACACATCTGGCAGCCACCCATTCAAACCATCACACACACAATCTCAAAACCCCATCCTTGTGCATTTTAACCATAAAACAAAGATTTAACAACAATACTTAGTTTCCTATCTCTTTGGTCAATTGGCGTGTCTAATAAATATCTCACCTGACTTGACAAAGAGGTGATCTCTGGTATATCAATTGATATGTCTGTGTGGTCTGATGATGAGATGATGTAAGGCCTCACACACTGAGAGGGAACCCACCGCAGCTGGGTACCTGTGGACACACATGCATACCCCCTTCCCCATGTTACAAGGTCCACCAACCCGTTCCACTGTCCTGATATTAAATCTTTTACCATGACCAGTGGCTTGGGGGAAGATAATCATGATGAGGTTCCAGTGTCCATAGGCGAGGGGCCAGCAGATCCAGGCAGATGTATAGGTCTGCAGGATGAGGGGCAGCAGGAAGATGTACACGATGGCCACAATAAAGCTCGTCAACCCGATCACCAGTGCCACAAACACCATGCCGAACCACTGGGTGGCGTGGTCCACCAGCCAGTAGATGGGCTCAAAGAGGGAGTCCAGCATCACATCGCTGTCGGTGAAGGAGTTGTAGAGCAAGGAGCGGAGGCAGAGGTGCCCATAGTGCCATAGCTGCTCCACCTGTCGCACCAACTTGAAGCACCACCACCGGCCCAGCTGCAGGCACTTGAGGAGCAGGCGCATCACCGCAGCAAACATCCGCTGTTGGCTTCTCATCCCTGCCACACCATGTCTGTGCCCGCCGCCGCCTGATGCCCACTGGTCGCATATGGGGCAATTCCCCGGAGGGAGATTCTTTGGGCAGTTTTTCTTAAAATGACCAGACACCCTGCATCTATAACACCCATCCTGAGCCCCTGCTCTTCCCAGCATGCGTAGCTGCGCTGCTAATGCCGTAGCCAAGGAGGCAGTATGATAGCCAGTAGTACCTACATTCTGGCATGCTTGGACCATCTTGGCAATAGTACAACTATCCTGCTTGGGAATTGATGCCAATTATTTGCCCCAAAAGGCGTCGATAAACTGCTCAGAGACAAAGTTTTTAGTCTATAAGCAGGAGGTATTTTTATTATGATGTCGGGAAGCAGCCAGGTCTCCCTGGACAAACTGCTTCGTTCCAGCAATTCACAGCTGGGTTTTCATACAATTTTTGCCAAGCACTTGCATCATACAATATGAATATTCATAATATTGCAACATACATTTTTAATATTCATAACAGGTGGAATTTAGGCAGAGTTAGGGGTGTGGTCTTCAATTTGGGGAGAACCTTGAGGGGTTGTTCCTGTTCTTCAGCCTCACGAACTCTTGTCCTTTCTTTCATCATCATCATAAACTTCATGAACTTCTCTAATCTGACTGATTTCCTAGTGCATCTGGCAGAGGTTCCTGATATCTGGCAAGGGTACCTGGGCCTTGGTCTTTCCCTATCAGCCTTTGTTTTCCTTTCTATATACTTATTTTAGTTCTTAGTTCCTTCTGTTTTCCTGTGTACATATACTTCTGTTCTTTCGTGTCAGTGTGTTCTGCATACTTTAATGAATTATTGCCTCCGCTGTTTCTAAGACCAAGTTCTCTGTGTTTTTGCTTAGGGTTTGCTTTCTAAATTAACTCTCTAATTTTCGTATTGTTATATTACATTTGCTCTCTAGGCCTTGCCTTGCTTCAGAATTGCCTGCAACACTCATTTGCAATCACCATTTGCATTCTCATGAGCTAGTTGCTTAAAAAGCAATTCCCTCACGTCTTCACTGTCTACTTGCCTGGCCAGAGTAGCCTGCAATCGATCTAAAAATTGTGTATATGTCTCATTAGATTCCTGCAACACCTTAGTAAATGACATATTCGTGTCCCTGTCAGCACTAGGAAGTTTTCTAAACGCTCGCACTACAAGCTTCACAATAAGCTCATAAGTCTCCCGAGGGTAATTTACTTGGGTCCCCGGGGTTGCATAAGCTTCTTCCCCTGCTAACTGTGCATAAGTCACTCCCACTTGCGGATTTTCAACAATGTAAGCCTTGGAATTTTCTTTAAAATCCATAAGCCACACGCTAAACTGAGTTGTCGATAAAACCATCTTAAAAAGCGCACGCCAATCATGAGGTGTAAAAGTATAAGAAATACTCAAATTCTCCACAAACGTAAAAACATGGGGAGATGAAATTCCACTTTTCCTTAGCTATTTGCCCAATATCTTTAACTACTTCATACGGCAAAATCTGATATTGAGGGAACTGCCGGGGGCGATAGATTACTGGGCAGGTGTTAACCACCTTCCAATCGCCTGCACTCAATGCCTCCTCCCGACATTTCACCCACCCAATTGTCCCCATATCACCACGTGACCACTGTTCCTCTGCGGGGGGAGAAACATCCAAATCCTTTTCATTATCCTCAGTGTAATCCTCACCTACCAATTCCTCATAATCCTCATAACTCTCAGACTGGGGCTGTTACGCGACAAGATTGACATTTGGGCTCCCTGTCCCTCCCGTGGCGACATGCACAAGATGCGGCAGCCCCTTCTCCCATCCTGGGACAAACGCATAATAGCGACTCATCCACAGACACATAACGGGCACGGGACGGCAGCTCACCTACGGGTACATGCCGAACACTAGACAGCGGCAGCCCTGCCACCACCCCCCATCAATGGGACACCAACACCTGCCCACACGACACACAACCTCCCTCTCGCTCCCCCTCCTCCCCCCACCCCGGCACTCCCCCCGCCCCAGGACGATCACCCTCCAATGCTGGGGGAGCCTCAGGACAAGTAGAGGGAGCAGAGTCCATGATCGCCATGGGTACCGATCTAACTCGCATTGCTTTCAGAGCAGTGATGATCTCTTTGTAAACAGCTAGGTGGTTAAAAGTTTCCAAGTCCCCAAGTCCTGCTTCATCAAGAAGCCTTAATCATATTTTCTCCCATTCATTTACTTGCGTAGTCCCAGTTCGCAGGAAACTTGGCACATACTTATAAATCCAGCTTGAAAGTGCTGTAATTCTTGCTTTTGAAACATCTCTTTGTTGTCTGTTTAACAGAAAATGTAAGTTCTTGGTTGTTTGCTCTTGTTCACGGGATATATTTCCCCCCATCTCCGGCCCAACACCTCCTTTCCTATTACTTATCTCTTCAGCCGAATCCGCTTGTCATCCTCTGTTATACTTTGTAGTTTTATGTCATCTCAGACTCGAGGTGCTGTAGTCCACAGTTCCTTATGCTTTCAGAGCTCCCTTTGTCCTTTTCATGGGCTGGAGGCTACCACAGGTCAAATATCACAAGAGGTTCTAAACACTTGGTTTCCGATATCCCCTTGAATTGTCCCTATTCGGGTGCCATCTGTGGCAGTGAATATAAACGAGACCCTCCTGGGATGATGGAAAATGGAGAGTCCTTTATTAATGACTGAACAAGTTCTTATATTCTAAAAAGGTGCAGTAACAAGACATGGAGGGGCCGGTGCAGTCCTGTCCAATCACCCTAAAGCTTCTTCCTGGGACACTTCTAATCAGTCATCTTTTCGCTGGCTTCCATCAGAACTTCAACTCCCAGCGTACACCGCAACCATTACGCAACAAGCATCCCGTATTAACTTGCTTGTAACCCTACACTTAAGCGTGAGGGAAAGGTACAGGATTATTGTTTAGTTGTTTTTGTGTTCTTTTGCTGTTTCTGCCAATACACATATATCCTTTAATAAAGGCTTGTTATTTTCTTTTTTCCATACTTCCTTGATTGGACCCTCTTAATTTCAGATTTACAATTGCTGAGAGGGAGGAGTTTGGTCTACCTCATAACTCACCCTCCTTAGCAAAACATTTTCAGTCTCATTAAACTGAGACACTCCTTTTATCCTGGTGAGGGGACCTCTGGTCTGGCATCACAAAGGTCAGACAGTGAATACTCTGACCAGGAACAGGAAGAGAGGGTCCCTGCCTTCGACCAGGAGGAGGAAAGGGATGATCAGGTCTACTGGACTGTGTGGATTCGATGGTGTCAGAGACTGAAACGGTTAATGATTTATGCATTCTAGGATTGCCAAGGGACTTTTGTAGGCTTCTGCAGGACTTTTGCATTATACCTCTGATGACCCATCAAAGCCCATCCCCCCCCTTTGCCAATCTTGAAAGGCGGGAAAAACCCTTTTGCCAGGCCCCTCACAAAAACTCAACACAGACCCAGGAGATGTTGGAGGCTCGTGGCATGGCCTGTGACACTAACCATGGATATAGTAACTGATAACTTCTTTGAGTGTGGGGGCTTCCCTCCTTCACCCCCAATGGATCAAGGCCACCACTTCAACTGATAGACATGGAAGCTGCAACTACCAAGTTTCATCGTTGGACTCTGTGGGCGGTGACTATATACATCTTTCCACTCTCATCTTTTCTTTCCCTTACTTTCCCTTACCCTTATCCTGTCTTTCCTTTCTCTCCCTTATGCATTTTCCCCCCAGGGGTTATCCCTATAATAGATGATATAGATGACAACACCCAAAATGCTAACATACCTGTTCAAACAAAATTGTTAAAGTGAACCCTACCTATAAAGTATGGCCAGTCTTCGCGAACGAAGATTTGGGAAAGGTCTTTGCCCTTCCAGCCTGCGCAATGGATTTTTTTTTTTTTAGGTGAGACACAGTGTGCGCTGAACTAAGCCCACCCTTTAATCCTAAGGTTCATCTGCCGGGGCCGAGCGAACTTGGACAATGGCAGCGAAGTCCTCAGGACGTAGGTTTGTTTAGAGTGACCTTCTCTTAGATAGATGGCCTTACAGGGCTGACGAGCTCCATCTGCCTGGGGGAATTCCCTGACTGGGAATCGAACCCAGGCCACGGTGGTGAGAGCGCCGCATCCTAACCACTAGACCACCAGGGTGCCCCACCCTACCTATATATGTTTAAAATAAACCCTACCTATATATGTTTTCAAACACCGATTATTCAGTGTCGTTTCACTCTAATCCACCCCAAGGGAATTATTGATAAGAACCTGGGTTCTCCCCCCCCCCCTTTTTTTCTGGAGTGGGTCGTAACAGATGTCCTGGCACATCAGATCCACAGAGGTATAGAGCTTTGGTAGATACGGGTGCACAGTGCACACTGATGCCATCAAGGCACAGAAGTGCAGAACCCATCTGGATCTTGAGTGACAGGGGAATGCCAGGAATTATCAGTGTTGGAGGCTGAAGTGAGTTTAACAAGGGACAAGTGGGAAAAGCACCCCATTGTGACTGGTCCAGAGGCCCTTTGTATCCTTGGTATTGATTACCTCAGGAGGGGATACTTCAAAGATCCAAAGGGGTATCAATGAACTTTTGGTGTAGCTACTGTAGCTACAGAGAAGATCAAACAATTATCTACTCTGCCTGGCCTCTCAAAGGATCCTTCCATCTTGGGATTGCTGCAAGTCAAAGACCAACAAGTGCCCATTGCCACCAGAACAGTGCACTGACGGCAATATTACACCAACCGAGACTCCATAATTCCCATTCAGGAACTAATTCAACAACTGGAGAAACAGGGAGTGATCAGCAGGGCCCGCTCACCCTTTAACAGCCCCATATGGCCAGTGCAAAAGTCTAATGGGGAGTGGAGGCTGACAGTGGACTATTGTGGCCTGAATGAAGTCATGCCGCCTCTGAGTGCTGCTGTGCCAGACATGTTGGAACTTCAGTATGAGCTGGAGTCAAAGGCAGCCGAGTGGTGACACAATTGATATTGCTAATGCATTTTTCTCCATTCCTCTGGCAACAGAGTGCAAGCCACAGTTTGCCTTCACCTGGAGGGGTGTCCAGTACACCTGGAATCGACTGCCCTAGGGGTGGAAACACAGCCCGACCATCTACCATGGACTGATCCAGACTGTACTGGAACAGGGGGGAGCTCCGGAACACCTGCAATATGTTGATGATATCACTGTGTGGGGCAAAACAGCAGAAGTTTTTGAGAAAGGGAGGAAAATAATCCAAATTCTTCTAAAAACTGGTCTTGCCATAACACAAAGTAAGGTAAAGGGACCTGCACAGGAGAGCCAGTTCTGGGAATAAAATGGCAGGATGGATGCCATCATGTACCCATGGATGTAGTGAAAAAAATAGCATTTATGTGTCCACCAGCTAAGAAGAAAGAAACACAAACTTTCCTAGGCCTCGTGAGCCCCCTCTATTGAGTGACCTGGAAGAAGAACCATTTTGAGTGGGGCCTTGAGCAACAACAGGCCTTTGAGCAGATCAAACAGGAGGTAGCTCATGCTGTAGCTCTTGGGCCTGTTCGAACAGGACCAAATGCGCAAAACATCCTCTACCCAGCAGCTGGGGGGCATGGTCTCACCTGGAGCCTCTGGCAGAAAACACCAGAAAAAACCTGAGGTTGATCATTAGGGTTTCAGAGCCAGGGATATCGAGGATCAGAAGCCCACTACACGCCAACTGAAAAGGAGATATTAGCAACCTATGAGGGAGTTCGAGCTGCCTCAGAAGTTGTTGGGACAGAAGCATGTCTCCTCTTGGCACCGCGATTGCCCGTGCTGCACTGGATGTTCAAAGCATCCAGTAATACTGCACCACATTATTTCTTTGAACAATATAGAACGAGGTTGGCAATAAGCCCACTGCAAAAGGGAAAAAGTAGAAGCATGCTTGCTTTATGAAGAAAAACATTTAGAGATTTGTCCCAATCTCCACCTGCACATTTTTAAGGTCTCTGGTTTCTACTAAAGTCCTTTTGTAAGTTTTTCTTAACCTATGTGGAAGAACTTTGGTCATGAGATACTATATCTTAATCTGAATTCCCAATTGTGAGGTTGTTGGTGCTATTGTATTGCCAGTATTGTGGGTTTTCTGCCATGCCCTCCCTCTAGCTGCAGTCCTGTTGGAAGGATGTCCCTGGAAAAGTGCCCTTGACCCAGGAGCAATGAAAACTTCTCAGGATCAGCTGTGAATAGTGCCATTCCTGAAATAACTCGGGGGATTAAAATCCAATAATAATAAAGATGGATTTGCTGATTTTCACATTTGGTGTGAAGACTTGCGACCACCAAACATCCCAGACTAAACTGGGATAGGTAATTTTAAGCATTTTTTTTCTTATTGGAAGATTAAATTCTGTTCACACAGAGGTGTAACTCCTTCCATGCAGACCAGTATCCACTCTGGTTTGATATATTTGGGATTTATGGGTGAAAGGGAAGGGTTGGATGCAGGTTTGTGTAGCAGCCTGCCCTGCCTAGAGGACTGAGCACTTGCATCTTTGCTGGAGCATGGCAAGGAGGGGAGAATGATGAAAGTGCACAACATTAAAAAAAATGGTGGTCCCCTTTTTGGATGTTTCTGTGCATGCACACACAAGAGGACAGCATTATAAATGCTTGGGGCAATGCATTCATAACAGCCTATTCTAACAGCCTGCTGATATTTGGCAGGATGGGAAGCACTTGATGCCAGGAGTGCTTGATTGTGCTTGGGATCTCTCAGTCAGGGAACAAGTTGCCCCCAGGGCTTCTGAGACCTCAAAAACATTTATATCCTATTGCCTTTGGTTCTGCATGATCCCTTGCATGTGTGTGTATACACAAAATCTTGGAAAATTGGTTTTATTATTAAAATTCTGTAGTTTTGTAGTCAGAGTGGTTGATGGGATGTGAAGTCTTTCACCACCAGGTTATAAGTCCATCCTCGGGCAGTAGATGCTGAGAGCTGCTATCCTCCAATAGGGGTTCAGAGCCTTGTATCTCACCCGTCTCTTGGATGACTCCTGGTCATGGATGGTGAATTGCTGAGAAGGGCTGATGTGACCTCTTACTGCTACCGGAGATGGACCCAAATTTCATCCACAAGCCCCATCATGGTTTTGAAGTTGCTTTGGGGTCAATGTGCCCCTCTCTGCATCAGTCTGTCCATGCAGGTCCATGGCTCAGCCCAGCCCTGTGCACAGGTGGAGAATTTGCAAACTCCAGTTAAGGCCAGCAACATCTTGGGTTTGATGCTGCCTTGAGCCAGGTACATCCTGATCCTTGACAATTTCATGCATTTCTAGAGCATATTTGATCTTTTTTTCTGCCAGGAGAGACCTGGCACCAGATAAAACCACAGTGGTGAGGATGAAAAGGCAGGCAAGGTGCTTTGCAGGAGGGCTGAGAGCTGCAGCAATGGTCTGTAAAACCCTTCCAGTAGTCTTGGAGCCTGGAGAAACTGGGGTAAGGAAAGCTAAGTGATGCATCGCCATCTCACCAGCTGCACCTACTCCTTCTTTCATGGTCCAGCCAAAGATGGGGTTCCTGGCCATACTGCAGGGGTATTTTATCTCTTGCAATGCTGCTTGCTGGAAGAGACAGGGGAGATTGGGCTGGGGGTCCCAAACCAGCCCCTTCCCCATGGCAGCCTCCCTTCCTTGTGCGAGGGAGAGCACCGAAGGCTCATGGGGTGATAGAGGTGGTGTGTTTAGAAAATTCTATTTATTTATTTTATTATTTTCCCCTCCCTGATAAAACTGCTGTTCTGGCAATACATTTGTGTAGCTCTATTAATATCTAAAGGTTCCTGCTGCCGTAGCTATTGAGCAACTCTAAAAATAATTACATGCGATACGTATATAAATTTATTGCTTTTCAGCTGCAGAGCAGGCTGTCAGATGGCACCTGCTGCTGCTTTAACTCTTAGGTCACTGCGAGCATTATTTCACAGAATCACCGAATAGGCCTAGTTGGAAGGGACCCACAAGGATCATGGAGTCCAACTCCTAGCCCCGCACCCATTCCCAAGAGTCACACCATGTGCTCAAGAGTATCGTCCAAATGCTTCTTGAACTCTGTCAGGCTTGGTGCTGTGACCACTTCCCTGAAGAGTCTATTCCAGCATCCAACCAACCTCTGGGTGAAGAACCTCTTTCTAATATCCAACCTAAAACTCCCCTGACACAACTTCAAGCCATTCCCTTGGGTCCTGTCACTTGTCACCACAGAGAAGACATCAGTGTCTACCCTTCTTCCCCTCATGAGGAAGTTGTAGACTGTGATGAGGTCTCCCCTCAGTCTCCTCCAGGCTGAACAGACCAAGTGACCTCAACCGCTTCTCATACGGTTTCCCTTCAAGGCCCTTCACTGTCTTCGTTGCCCTCCTTTGGACGCTCTCTAATAGCCTTATATCTTTCTTATATTGCGGTCTGTTACACCCTGGTCCAGAAGCTCCAAGCTTTACCGGGTGTTACACGTTAATTTCAGGCTTCAAGAGATTTTGCCTACCCAAACTCTTGCAAAGCCTTTTGATTCCTTGATACCTTGAGTTCACATCCAGAGAAAAAGCCACACACTTTTTCTCTAAGAGATTTCTTTTAATTTGATGAGAAAAAAGGCATTTTGGCAAAAAGGGTTGTACAGAGATAACATGCAAGCCAAGGAAAAGCATTTCACTCCAACACCCAGTGCAAAGAACTCAATTCACAGAAACATTGCAATTAATAGCAAGTTAATAGGCAAACACCAACCCAAACTTAAGTGAAATACAGACAATAGGTGTTCAAATTGCTGTCTAAGTTTGATTTGGCTCCCCGCCAAGTCCCTGAGACCCATCACAAAAACCTCCGGCAAAGAGCAAAAGAGAAAAAAAACTATGAAAAGATCCAGACTAGACAAACTGTATTAAAATATATGTATTTACTTATATTGCAGTTATGTACAGTTGAAATACTATATACGATCCCAAAAGGGTAAGGGAAAGGGAAGGAGGAAAAAAAAGGACAAAAACAAAACAGATATACACAATCAAAAAAACCTCAGGATCTAACAAACTAAAGAATTAGCAAAAGAATATCTTACTACTTTCCTTGGGATAGCACAATCTCCCAAAAGCCGTCGCCACGCTACCGGACTCCGGATCAGCAGAAACAACAGGCCCCGTAGGCCCAGCCAGGCCTCAGCTCCCCCACAGAAGTGAGACCGGCTGCGGGGAATCTGCTGTCTCCAAACCTCGCTGGAAGGGAGGAGAGGAAGAGTCTTCTCTCTCCGTCTATTTATATGCTGGGTTACGTAAAGGAATAGGATGGAATACTTCCTTCCTCCCTTCCTGGCGACCGGGAAGGAAGGCCTAAACTCAAAACCAATGTATTCTCCATCCCTTATTCCATACTATTTCTTTATGTAACACCTGTATCTCGCGTTCGCCTATATCCCGCACATACATATGTGTGTATATATATATATAGTCCTTGTTTGTCTTTCCGAGCAGTTGTCTTGTCGTTGAAAATCAACACCAACATCAGTTCAGTTCGGATCTTTGGCCTGCTCAGTCACAATCACAGTTCTGGTTTTAGGGCTGGTTCATCGTTCTGGGCTGTCTCATCATTGGATACCAGCATCAGCTTAGTTCAGGTCTTTCTCATCTGGTGACTGGTTTCCTGTAAAACACAACTCAGAACGCACAATTAGTTTTTCCCCAAGGTTAAATTTCCTTGAGGCACACACTGGATCTCTCCATCCTTCCTCATTACCCACCAGGTATATCCTGGCCCTTGAGCGAACACAATCCCACGAATGGGTTTGTCTTGGCCTGAGGCAGGGGTAACCCAAACAGCTTTCCCTAGCATACCTCCCAAGTGGACCACTGGAACTTTGTCTCCATCTACAATGTGGAGGGATTCTGCTTGTGCAGGGCCAGCTTGATTGACAGAACCTCTAGTGTTCACTAACCATGTGGCTTTTGCTAGGTTTTGATCCCAATTCTTGAAAGTTCCCCCACCTAGTGCTTTCAAAGTAGTTTTTAACAGTCCATTACACCTCTCTACCTTCCCAGCAGCTGGTGCATGATATGAAATGTGATATACCCATTCAATACCATGTTCCCTTGCCCAAGTAGTAACTAAATCATTTTTGAAATGAGTCCCATTGTCCGACTCAATGCGTTCTGGAGTCCCATGTCGCCACAGGACTTGCTTTTCAAGACCCAGAATGGTATTCCGGGCTGTTGCATGGGGCATTGAATAAGTGTCTAGCCATCCAGTGGTTGCTTCCACCATGGTAAGCACATAGTGTTTACCTTGGCGGGTCTGTGGCAACGTGATGTAATCAACCTGCCATGCCTCCCCGTATTTATACTTGTCCCAGCATCCACCATACCACAGGGGCTTCAGTCTTTTCGTCTGCTTAACAGCAGCACAGGTTTCACAGTCATGGATAACTTGAGAAATAGTGTCCATGGTTAAATCCACCCCTCGGTCTCGTGCCCATCTATAGGTGGCATCTCGGCCCTGATGGCCTGAAGCATCATGGGACCATCGAGCTAGGAACAATTCTCCCTTCTGCTGCCAGTCTAGGTCTACTTGTGACACCTCGACCTGTGCACCTCAGTCTGCTTGTCTGTTATTATCATGTTCTTCATTAGCTCGACTCTTGGGTACACGGGCATCTACACGGCGGACTCTCACATTCAGCTTCTTCACTCTAGCAGCGATGTCTTGCCACAAGTCAGCAGCCCAGATGGGTTTTCATCTACGCCTCCAATTCATCTTCTTCCACCGGTCCAGCCATCCCCATAGGGCTATCATCCATGAGTCGGTGTAGAGGTAGAACCTCGGCCATCCTTCTCGTTCTGTGATGTCCAGGGCCAACTGGACGACTTGGAGTTCTACAAACTGACTTGATTCGCCTTTACCTTCGGCAGCTTCTGCCACTCATCGGGGGGGACTCCAAACAGCTGCTTTCCACTTCCGGTTCCTCCCTACAATATGGCAAGAACCATCCGTAAAAAAGGCATAACGGGTCTCTTCCTTTGGCAGTTGATTATATGGTGGAGCTTCTTCAGTTCGACTCACTGGCTCTTCTTCTTCTTCCTCATCTGCCAGACTGAAGTTCCCACCGTCAGGCCAATTTGTTATAATCTCCAAAATTCCAGGGCAATTCGAGTTTCCCATTCATACACGCTGCGTAATCAAAGCAATCCATTTGCTCCACGTAGCATCGGTGGCATGATGTGTAGAGGGCACCTTCCCTTTGAACATCCAACTCAGGACTGGTAGTCGAGGTGCTAGGAAGAACTGTGCTTCGGTGCCAATCACCTCTGAGGCTGCTTGTATGCCTTCATAGACCGCCAGAATTTCCTTCTCCATAGGGGTGTAGTTGGCTTCAGAGTCTCTGTAGCTTCAGCTCCAGAAACCAAGTGGTCGCCCTCATGTCTCACGAGGCACCTTTTGCCAGAGGCTCCAGGAGGGACCTTTTATCTCCAGCTGCAGAATAAAGTACATTCTTCATGTCTGGTCCTGTCCAAACTGGTCCAAGAGCCACAGCATGTGCAATATCTTGCTTTATCTGTTTGAAAGCTTGTTGCTGTTCAGGACCTCATAGAAAGTTATTCTTTTTATGGTTCACAAAGTAAAGAGGGCTCACAATCTGGCTGTACTCAGGGATGTACATCCTCCAAAAGCCTATGGCCCCCAGGAAAGCTTGTGTCTCTGTGGGGAATCTTGAGTGGACTAAGACCCCTGAGATGTGGAACAAAGGCTGGCTGAGAACGGAGGCCTTTGGTTCTGATAAACATGCACCCTGAGGAAGAAGAGAAACATCAAGAGAGAACTGTCCCGTGAGAACAGAGACACAGTCTCATGAGAACAGAGACTTGTTGTGAGCAGAGTGACTGGGAAAAATATAAACATTAGAGGAAAACAGGAGCAGGTGTGCAGAAATGTTTTGGGAAAATAGAATTGAGACAGTCCACCAATAATCTGTAAGAATTGTAGTTTGTGTATGTAAGTTGACCTATCTGTGTGTAGAACGTGTGTCTAAGAACTGTATGAAAGGAGCTGGGAGAATATAGCTCGGGGCTTCTCTTTCTTCTAATAAAACTTTCTTGCTGAACATACCGTGTCGTGACTGTCCTAACAACGACGTCTCCTTCTTGTTGGTAGGCAGAGCCATGGCTACAATCTTATTGATGACGTCTGTTGGTATCTGTCGTCGTCCATCTTGCCATTTCACCCCTAGGAACTGGATCTCTCGGGCAGGGCCCTTGACCTTACTCTTCTTGATGGCGAAACCGGCTTTGAGGAGAATCTGGATGATTTTCTCTCCTTTCTCGAAAACTTCTTCTGCTGTGTCACCCCATACAATGATGTCATCAATGTACTGTATGTGTTCTGGGGCCTTGCCCTTCTCTAGTGTGGCCTGAATCAGTCCATGGCAGATGGTGGGACTGTGCTTCCACCCCTGAAGCAGTCGGTTCCACGTGTACTGCATGCCCCTCCATGTGAAAGCAAACTGCGACCTGCACTCTGCTGCTAAGGGAATGGAGAAAAACGCATTTGTGATGTCAGTGGTGGCTTACCACTTTGCTGTCTTGGACTCCAGTTCGTACTGGAGCTCCAACATATCTGGCACAGCGGCACTCAATGGCGACGTGACTTCATTCAAGCCACGATAGTCCACAGTCAATCTCCATTCTCCATCAGACTTACGTACAGGCCAGATGGGGCTGTTGAAGGGTGAGCGTGTTCTACTAACCACCCCTTGACTCTCCAACTTCCGGATCATCTTATGGATGGGGATCACAGCATCTCGATTCGTCCCGTACTGTCGCCTATGCACTGTCGTAGTGGCTGTCGGCACTTGCTGGTCTTCGACTCGCAATAATCCTACAACAGAAGGATCTTGTGAGAGGCCAGGCAGGGTAGATAATCATTTGGATTCCTCTTCAGTCATCGTGGCTACACCAAAAGCCCATCGGTACCCCTTTGGGTCCTTGAAGTATCCTCTTCTGAGGTAATCCATGCCAAGAATGCAAGGGGGTTCTGGCCCCGTCACAATGGGATGCTTTTCCCATTGGTCTCCTGTCAAGCTTAGTTCGGCCTCTACCACTGACAACTCTTGAGACCCTCCTGTCACCCTAGAAATGGAAATAGTCTCTGTGCCCACATGTCCTGAGGGCATCAACATACACTGTGCATCGGTATCTATTAAGGCTTGGTATCTCTGAGGATCCGATGTGCCAGGCCATCGAACCCACATAGCCCAGTAAACTCTGGTATCTTTCTCGTCCCTCTCCTTCTTCTGGTAGAAGGCAGGGCCCCTCTATTTGTTCTGGTTAGAGTATTCACCGTCGGATCTTTACTTTGGCTTATCAGAGGCTTTCTTGTCATCCTGGAAACGGACCTCAACCTTCCCACGTCTTGGAGATCGCAGTTCTCTTTCTAGGACATCTGCATCTACCACATAGACGACTTTCTTATCGGCTTCCTAGCGTCTTAGTTGTCTCACTCTGGCTTCAAGTTTGGAAGTAGATTCACCATCCCACTTTCTCATGTTTTCTCCCTGGGCACGCAGATAGGGCTTTTTCTCTTTCTGCATGTGACGGAAGGAGATCGCAAGTGGGACCAGGACCAAGATTGAGATCATGGTCGAGACCGTTCTACTGATCTATCTCTGTAGTCTCTGTCTCTGTAGTCTCTGTAGTCATCCTCATATTCAGAGTGCTCATAAGGTCCCTCTCTAGCAGGTGTTCGTCAGTAACTGGAATCAAAATTGTCTCTAGAAAATGAGTTCCTGGATTCTACTGTTTCTTCTATATGTCGTAACATAGTACACAGTGTGCCCACAAGCGTTGCTTCCGTGTTTGGAAGCATCACTGATGCCAAGACATGAACATATGGTGCAGGAGCACCTTGGATTATCTTTCTCCACATAGGCATTGTGCAAGTGACACCCTCTGGTTCATCAACGATGCAATCGTATTGAGGGTTATCATACATAAGTTCCAACAATGCCAATTCTCTTAAGTACTGGATGGCTTCTTCTACCTTAGTCCACTTTCTCAGGGGGCACGTTAAATATTCTTTGAATGGATGCTTTTCTCTCACACTTGTGACAAACCACGCCCAAAGACTGCTTACGGGTTTCCTGTCTGCAAGTGATTGGTCAAGTTCGCGATTTCTGGTGATGGATCCTAGTTGTTGTGCTTCATGACCTACTAACATGTGAGCTCTAGCCCCAGTGTCTCGGCATTGGAGCAACCAGGATAGAATTCGTTCACCAGGTTGACGAGCGTAATCTTTTTGCAAGTCTTGGAGTTCTGCCGGGATCATTGATCACAAAACTTCACTTTCCATTCTCGGGGATTTTGGCAGAGTTCTGGCACTGGTATCAGTATCGGACCCCTCCTCGTTCTCATCTAACTTGCTTTGATCTTCCATTGGTCATAGACTTATGCTGTCGGGCTTCGGTATCCATTACTTCCTTGTCACTACAGGGGCAAGAGGTATCTTAGGTGATGTAGTTTGAGTCCCGCTTTCAGTGGATGTAGTAGAGGCGGCGCTGGTCTCAGATGGCATAGTTTGAGTTTCTGCCTCAGCCTTAGCCTTTCGAGAGTAGTCAACGGCAGCTCGATAAGCACTCGCCAGGCCCCAGTACAAAGCAAAAAACTGCATATTTGGATCCTCATATGAAAAACACCCTTCCGCTAAACGATGTGCCATCTCGTCAGGATCAAACACTTGTTCTGGCGTGAAGTCCCAACTAATGGGAGGTGTCACGCGTACTACCAATTTGCCAAAATTTACCCACGTTCCTTGCCATCCAGAAACTGGTTTTTTCAAGGCCCTTCCCAAAGTTCCAGCGAATCCTTTCGAGGTTCGACCTTTCCTACAACAAGGAAAGCAGTACGACACCACCTTTCCAATGTTAAATAACACTTCCATGGCCTTTATCAACAATAGCACCGTTGCTAAACAATTTAGGTAAGGATTGGGGTCAATTCTAATCCTAGGGACCTCCATTACTAGGCCCTTGATGTCGCAATTAAGGAAAGGTAGGAACTGGTAGATGCCTTCTGGGTGACTTCTCACAGGATATCCAGAGACATATATAAAAATGGCTAGGATGACCAAAAAAATGAATAAAAAGGCCATGGTTATATATTCTTTCTCTTTGTTCTGAAACAAAGTTATGTTTATATAAACAAAATCGTTCTTGTGATGCCAATTATTTGCCCCAAAAGGCGCCGATAAACTGCTCAGAGACAAAGTTTTTAGTCCATAAGCAGGAGGTTTTTTTTAATATGACATCGGGAAGCAGCCAGGTCTCCCTGGACAAAACTGTTTCGTCCTAACAACTCACAGTCGGACTTTTTTATACAATTTTTGGCAAGCAATTGCATCATACAATATGAATATTCATAATATTGCAACATACATTTTTAATATTCATAACAGGTGGAGTTTAGGCGGAGTTAGAGGTGTGGTCTTCAATTTGGGGAGAATCTGGGAGGGTCGTTCCTGTTCTTCAGCCTCATGAGCCTCCGACCCTCCTCCCATCACCATCATGAACTTTGCGAACTTTCCTACTTTGGCTGCCTTCCAAGTGAATTTGGCAGAAGTTCCTGATACTTTGGCAAGGATACCTGGGTTTTAGCTCATCTTCTTTCCTTATCAGCCTTTGTTTTCATTCTATATACCCATTTTAGTCTCTTAGTTCCTTCTGTTTTCCTGAGTACATATGCTTCTGTTCTTTCGTGTCAGTGTGTCCTGCATTCTTTAATGAGTTACGGCCTCCACTGTCTCTAAGACTACATTCTTCGTGCTTCTGCTTAAATCTGTATTCCGAATTTAACTCTCTACTCTTCGCATTGTTATATAAACATTTGCTCTCTAGGCCTCGCCTGACTTCACTTGGCAGCTCTCCCGGTAGTGTCCCCAAACAATGGTCAATGTTTACAAAACAAAATTGCTCTTGGCAGCTTTCGGGCCAATGCACCAGATAAAACTGTCTAAGTTTGATTTGGACAAAAACAAAACAGATATACACAATCAAAAAAACCTCAGGATCTAACAAACTAAAGAATTAGCAAAAGAATATCTTACTACTTTCCTTGGGATAGCACAGTCTCCCAAAAGCTGCCGCCACGCTACCGGACTCCGGATCAGCAGAAAGAACAGGCCCCGTAGGCCCAGCCAGGCCTCAGCTCCCCCACAGAAGCGAGACCGGCTGCGGGGAATCTGCTGTCTCCAAACCTCGCTGGAAGGGAGGAGAGGAAGAGTCTTCTCTCTCCGTCTATTTATATGCTGGGTTATGTAAAGGAATAGGATGGAATACTTCCTTCCTTCCTTCCTGGCGACCGGGAAGGAAGACCTAAACTCAAAACCATTACAATTGCCCACAAGAGGAAGGAAAGAGAGATTAAGAGAAGAAAGAATAAAGAGAGAAAGAGAAGAGAGAGAACATAGTTACCACTCTGAAGGTCACATGTTGACCGGTCAGGAGGGCAGAGGCCAAGGCAAGATGGAGACTTCGTGTGTGTTTGCTTATAGACTTTGGTTATTGTGGCCACTCTCTCTAGGTGGGACTTTAGGTTCACTGACCACTTACTGTGCCCCCTAGCTGAAATGAGGGGTGCCAAAACCACTCAAAGGCTCCACGGGATGTGGTGTGGGTGGGTCACCAGGCAGACCTTATTGATTGGCAGCCCAGCAACACAGCTTTCCCTGCCATGTGCTCTCGGCCAGGCTTAGTGTGGTACATTAAGAGGCATGGACTCAGGGGGTGAAGAACTGAGACAAGTTTATTCAGAGGTCACAGCCTTTTATAGCCAAACAAAAACAGAAAACATTCCTGATAAGGCAAAAGTGTAACCGCAGCATCCGATTGGTTGCTAGTTGTTGCCTGGGGAGACAGCAGTTTCTTGGAGCTACAAACTCATCCCTGTAATGAGTTGCTCTGTGCTCTGCAGAGGTCTGGTTTTTTCCAGACCTTCAGCCTACCTATTTCCCACAGCTTATGGCTAGCCCTTCCTCCCCCCCCCCCACACATACCTGTACAAGGTGGTTCTGACCCAATAATAACTGATGTGGTGTCTAACACGATCACCAAAACCGCACACAATATTCAAGGTGAGGCCACACCAGTGCAGAGTAGAGTGGGACAATCACCTCCCTTGACCAATTGGAGATGCTTTGCCTGATGCACCCCAGGACACGGTTTGCCCTTCTGGCTGCCAGGGCACACTGCTGACTCATATTCAACTTGCCGTCAACCAGGACCCCCAGGTCCCTTTCTGCAGCACTGCTTTCTAGCATCTCATTATTTGTCCGTTGTGTGCTGGGGGTTTGGTTTTAAGATGAGGGTCAAAACCGTCTTTGGTGCTATGCTGCTGGTGTAGCTTGGATTTGCTGGGATTTCCTCTAACCCCTTGTGTTTTGAGCAAGAATAAGTTTATATAGTTCTTATTTCAGTCAACAGGAAGAGTTGGGGGCAGACATGCCTCCAAAAATGCCAATAAATAAGTGATCATTGAAGGGTTCCTGTTGACTCTGTGTTGGCTGGCTGAGTCTAGCATCAGGCTGACTTTTATGGGTCCATGGCCAGCAACAAAAGCCTGACTCAAGATGCAGAGATAGAGCAATTTTGGGTTCCTTGTTCTCAACCCCATGAGCAGGGAAACTGGTACCTGCTCTGGCAAAAAGAAAGGTGGATGTAGAGGGTGAGGAAAATATGTGTGTGGAGGTTGCAGTGTTACTGCTGGGTCTGCAGTTCATTTGTCCCAGCTTCCAAGAGCAAGTCCTGGAGGTCTCAGCACAGCAACAGTTATTTGCTCAGCACGGGGGATACTCAGCCTGGGCAGAGTATTTATCTCTGGATCATAAAAGCACTTTTGTCCCCCCCAATTTGCTCTTCCAGCATAGGGCAGCTTTCTGAGGAGGGTAAAGAAAGGATGGATGATGCTCCTCTTGGAGACATTTTTTCCCTTCCTGTGGGAACAAGCTAAACCAGCTGCACCAGCAGTCTGGCTGATTAAGACCAGAGGGGAGCACCTCAACCTTGGGGGAAAAAGATGTTCTCTGATGTTTTGACAAAGACTGTGTGTTCTCAAGTGGAAAACTACTTGAAAGTATGCATGGTACGTGACTGAAAACAGTCACAGGATGGAAGTATGATTGTGCGAAGTCAAAACATTGGGTTGGCAAGAATCCCAGAGATCCTAATTAACTGGATGGCAACACCAGGTGCTGTTTACGAAAAGGCTAATAAAAGGGGATGCAGAGAGTGGTCTCACAGAATCCCCAAATCGATTCCTGTGTGTGCAGTCTCATTTGCACATCATCAATAATTGGTGGCCCCGATGTGTGACGTGCCTTACAGGACATTTCAGCGATCCGCAGCCCGACGGGGGTAAGCGCCAGCATCATCCTATAACATTAGGACAGCAGTATCCATGGAACGGAGAATCGCGAGGTCATGTAGAATAACGGGACATGGAATTTCCCAAGAACACAGGCTTTATTTAAATCCCCCCTGGGGATAAGGAAGATATACTACCTACCTCTTCTATCAGTTCTGCTGATGAACCTGACAGAAGCCTTACGACCCCTGGCAGGGAGTTCACCTCCTGCCTTTAATCATGGCGATTTTTGCAAAACTTTATCCTTTCATAAAACGCAACTGTCTTCAGCTCCCACTAATGCTTTTCTGCAACATGG
>NW_020922134.1:0-15988 GCF_003984885.1 Neopelma chrysocephalum
AAGGAATGTCCCAGTGTTGGTGCTGTGCTCAGCAGTGGCCAAAACACCGGTGTGTTCTCAACACCCTTCCAGCTGCCAATGCAAAGCACAGCCCTGGGAGGGCTGCTGTGGGGAAATGAACTGCAGCTCAGCCAGACCCAACACAAATATCTGTGGCACATATTCTATAGAATCCATCCTTAGGTGTTGTATGATAGATCTATAAGATATCACAAATAATAAGCAATAATAAGGCAAGTGTCCTCCTTAGGGACACACACACCCCCCCAAACTACTGCCTGGGTTTGTTCCCCGGGGGTCTCTGCAGCAGCAAGCACAGCACCACACTGACTGCGCTGGGGTGTGCAGGCATTTGTGGTTCTGCCTGTCTCACACACACACCCAACCTTGGGATGGATCTGGATGTCACTGGATGTGATGTCACAGGGGAGCTGTGATGTCATATGATGGATGTGATGTCATAGAGGAGCCTTGATGTCCCAACAAGGATGTGATGTCACAAGGGAGATGTGATGTCACAGGGGAGGTGTGATGTCATGGGGAGTATGTTATGTCTTAGGGGAGCACGTGATGTCACAGGGATGATATGATATCACAGGAGAGGTGTGATGTCATATGATGGATGTGACATCATAGGGGAGCTGTGATGCCACGGGGAGGATGTGATGTCACAGGAAGGGTGTGATGTCTTAGGGAAATGTGATGTCACTGGGGAGGATGTGATGTCACGGGGAGGATGTGATGTCACAGGAAGGGTGTGATGTCTTACGGAAATGTGATGTCACTGGGGAGGATGTGATGTCACAAGGGAGGACGTGACATCACAGGTATGATATGATATCACAGAAGGGATGTGATGTCATATGATGGGATGGATGTGACGTCATAGGGGAAATGTGATCTCGCAGGGCAGGTGTGATGTCACAGGGTAGGTGTGATGTCACAGGGGAGCTGTGATGTCACAGGGAGGCCGTGACGTCAGGGGGAGGTGTGACATCATAGGGATGATGTGATGTCACAGGAAGGATGTGACATCATATGGGAATTGTGATGTCCCAGGAAGGGATGTTATGTCACAAGGGAGGGTATGATGTCACAGGGGAGGACGTGATGTCAGAGGGATGATATGAGATTACAGGAGTGTGATGTCATATGATGGATGTGACTTCATAGGGGAAATGTAATGTCACAGGAAGGGTGTGATGTCATACGGGAGAAGTGATGTCACAGGGGAGGACATGATGTCACAGAGGAGATGTGATGTCACAAGAAGGATGTGACATCATATGAGAGGATGTGATGTCACAGGGGAGGTGTGATGTCATAGAGGAACTGTGATGTGACGGGGAGGATGTGATGTCGCAGGGATGATATGATATCACAGGAGAGATGTAACGTCATATCATGGGTGTGATGTCATAGGGATGATGTGATGTCATAGGGGAGGTGTGATTTCACAGGAGGGATGTTATGTCACAGGGAGCATGTGATGTCATAGAGGAGTGACACGTCCCCTCCCCCAACCTTGCTCCAGCTATACCTGTGGAATTTGTCTTTGTTCCCCTTGGGTTCAAGGTCAGGCTGTTTTATTTCCATGGATGTCTAGAGATGAGTTAAGGGTAGCTCAGACCTTTTGGTGAGGAAGGACTTGTTTACTCTTGAGCATTTGAACTCAGCCTTTGTTCCTGGTTTCTTCCCACTGTTTCAGAGCAGTTCATTTCCCAGGGTGAAAGCTCCGATTCCCCAGCACAGTCAGGTTCTCCTGAGCTCAGGATGTTTCACTAGTCTAATTTTTCTCCAGTATTAATTCTGCGCCAAATTCTTGCTTTCTAGGTTAGTGAAATGTTAGAAGATAGAGAATCTCACCTGGATCTTGGACAGAACACTTATAGACTTCTTTATTCTATTGAATTCTTGCCTTACAGTTCTGGATGACAGGACACCCATGTGGAAAGTCCCTTTTCTGGACTTAAAATAGATGCCTTTCTGATGTGGGTATTTATTGGAGTGTTATTTATTCAACTGTGAGGGTTGAATTGAGTGTTCCTTGCACCTTTAAAAAGTGCAACCCCTTTAATCTATTGTTTTAAAAACCATGCATTAGATGTCAGATGACATAAAGACAGCACGTAGAGATAACCCTGATGTAAGTGATGGTTCCAGTCATCCCGTGCATGGATAAAAGATTTCCAAGGTTTTGTTCCAAGGCTGCTGCCCCACCCCCACCCTGTGCCTGCTGCCCCCACACCCCTGGCACCTGATTGGCTGCTGCCCCACCAATGGGCCGTCCCAGGGGATGCAAATGTCCTGCCCTGCTGCATATTCATGAGCTGAGGGCGGGGCTTTGAGCCCTTGATCAGGCACGGGTGAGCTTTTGGTCCCCGCCCGCCGCTGCCGCGCCCGGAGTGCACCCGTGCCAAGTGCGTGGGGTGGGCCACTTTGTGGCTCACTGTGTTTCATTCATTTGGACATTTAGCAGTTTCCCTACTTTTTCCATTTAAAAATGTGCAGCAGCGTTTAAATGTGGAACTGATTCAACTGTTCATGTGTGTAGAGTTTCATCTTAGAATGCAACTGATAGAATACTCAGCTGACAAGAAATAAAGGTTGTGTAGAAGGGCTGTAACATTTCAAAAGTGGACACAGGTGTCACGTCATGTGAATGCTTCAGTGCAGTGATGGTTGGTGTACATATTTGATGTTTTTCTAACCGTTCTCATGTTGTGATGTGGGAATGGTGTGTGGAGTTACCCTGCGAGTCTGTCTGGGTTATGTCTGTGCAGGGATGGACAGGAGTGTGTGTGTAGATTCACATGCCTGTGTGTTTGTGTGTGTGCAGGGGGATTCTGTGCTGAACTTCAAAGAGTTTGTGTCAGTTTCACTCTTTAAAATATTTTGGCAGATCTTCCAATTGTTGAGGACTTTTTTAGAAGTGTCTTTCATTTGTAAGGGGAAGAAAGGGGTGGACTGAAGGACGCTTCTCTTTGTGGAGTGGGAAGCAGACGCGATTCCACTCCACGGTTTCTCCGAGCTTTGAAGGTATTTAACCTCGGGCATTTTCCTTATTAGACAGCTGTTTGCAGTTGTTCCTAAGAAATAAAGCCCAAGTTGATATTCCAGCCATAAGCTCTGGGCTCTGTTCGTGTAGCCGGTGTGTACAGTGGCACATGGTTCTGGGTGGTGCAGCAGCCCCCAAGCGTGGGTGAGCACCCAGACCCTGCCTGGGTTCTCCCAGGGCTCTCCCCTTGGGCACAGGCAGGCCCTGGTCCCTTCTCCCTTCCCTGTGTCCGCTCGTAGGGCTTTGCTCTTTTAGTTCTGACAGACTGCTGGCAAGTTTGTAAATCCTGCAGAAAGTATAAAGGGTTTGTGCTGAATTGCCCCTCTGGCAGCTCTTCCTTTGCTGGGGCTTGGCCCTCTGTTAGTGCTGGGTGCTCATTTTAATGTGTTTATGGTTGTGTTTCTTTATTAACCAAGCCTGGTGCGTTTCAGCGGTAATTAACCCATGTGATTAGCAAAGCCCTTGTGGATATCTGTTAATTCTCTGGAATGGCTGATCATTTTTTCTGTACTTTCCCCCCCTGTTTTTTCCTAAGGCACGCTGTCCTTTTCTAATAGTCCTTAAGCTTTAACATTTCCCACAAATTTCTTTTTAGGCTGAGGCAGGTAGAAGGGCATCATCCCCTTAGTTCCATAATAAAGAATAACTATTGTCTTAACAAACTGTTTTCAAAGATGCTAATGGGAAGCAAAACAACTGGCAGAATCTGTAGGGAACAAGTTATTTAATTATTATTTTTCCTAACACATGCTTCATGATAAGAAAAGAGATAAGAATTTCCTTAGCTTTTTTTTGTGTGTGTGTGTGTGTAGCTGCATTAGCTGTTGTGAATATTTTGAAGTTCATATTTTAATCAGATTTCAGCTTAGTTAATAGCACTTTGGGCATTTAAAACTATTGAACCAGCAAAAAAATACTTGTGCTTGCACTGCTTAGAAGAGATAAGGGCCACCTCATCAGCCAACCCTACTTTTGCAATGAGTTTCAAATCCATGGTTCTATTCTTTAAATAGGGAAGGTAACTTGTCTATGATAATATTTAACAATACTTGAAGCCTCCTTTGCTTAGAGTAGCTAAAAAGTAGATGCCTGTTCTCACAGATATGTCAGTCCAAATGTTATGCTGCTATTTCTGTATGTTACAGAGCAAAGTTAAGATAGAAAAATTATGGTATAAAAATATAGATTATTCGTGAATAAGCGACGTGATTATTCATTTTACAGAATGGTTTTTAAAGGACTGACCCTTGACCTCCTGGGAGGTTGCTTGCACCTCTGTGAAAGTGTAAGTAGGAATAATAAAATGCTTATTTGAACCTTTCAAGGAAGTAGATCAAAGAATTATTTTTTTGCTTAGAATAAGTGAAAAGCATAGGATAAGTAGGAAAAGCAATCTGGAAGGAATTCTTGCTCCTATTGAAGCCCAGAGTAGCCTCTGTCTATAAGATAAGCTTTGCTATGAATTCGTTTTCAGAGAAAATTCCTGGAGGGAAGAAACAATAAAATGTTGATCCATTACAAGTGCATATGAGCCTCACGCTGCCGAGCTCTCTAGAGGAGATCTGTGATTGTGCCGGGCCAGTTTGTTCAGTTTTTATCTCTTTTCCATCCACTGACCTTGTATTAAATTGTCATTGTCCTAAAGCCCATGAGAGAGAAATGAATTGCATTTCTCGACGCGCACCGACAGTGAAATATTTCCCCTCTCTGTCTCCAGTCACACTTATATGTTTCATTGTGCAGGGGTGACACCAACAGTGGTTGCAGTTTGACATTCCACTCATTCCCTGTTCTTTTCCATTTTGTGTGTCGTCTTTCAGGCTTGAGGTCGGCAGTCACACGTGCACAGTCAGATCTGTAGCAGCACGTCTGTGTGTGGGTTTGTTTTATATATTTGCATTTTCTCTGCAATCCTCTGTCTGTGCACAGCCAGTTTTGTGTTCCAGTACATTTCTATCTGTGCCTGTGTGTGTGTTACAGGTATGGAGTGTAATTTTTTTTAAGATTTTCTCATTCTAAGTAAGTGAAAATAATATTTATTCATATTCCTGTACGTTTTGGCTGTCAAATGGAGAACTGTTTTCTCAGCTACATGTGTTCTTGGCTATATTTACACCTAAAGAATATAATTATTTTAGGGAGGGATGACTCCTACATATGGTTGTTAATGTGCATCATGATGTCCTCAGGCAAAAATATAAAATACACATTCAATTTTAATCGTCCTTAGTCCTCTCCAAAAGTCCTATAGTTGTGAGGATTTTGGTTTTTTGATTTTGTTACAGTTTGTTTGTCAAGGAGTAAAAATCCTGTGAAACATGAAAGAAAAATATGAAACTGAATTGTATCCTGCTATTTTAGAGAGTATTCCTTCATTATATTTTAAATGACTTGGTCTTGCCTTTTCAGTAGCACTTCGGAGTGTAACTTTTCTAGAATGGTAGATTGCTGCCTTTTGACATGTGTGTCTTCTGAAACAATTTATGTATTTGCTGTGTTACAGAAGCTCTAAATCTCTTGGGTTTGTTTACGTAATGCTTGTAATGTTTTTTGAACTAATTCTTATTTCCTTCAAACAAAGAGGGGCTTTTCTCTTTGCTATTCCTTAATATAGAAATTTGTATTAAAGGGAATCTTGTCTAATTTCCAATTATTTTCCTGTTTTAAGTAGTGTAGCTTTTTCATCAGAGCATCGTTTCCCAATTCTTTTAAAATTGAAATAAAATTAATTTCTTCACTTCAGCCTCCTGTACTTGTTAGGAGAAACATCTATTAACAGCCTAATGAAAATTAGAGCAATATAGGTACTTTCACACAGTGTAAGATAAGCATGTGCTGTTTTTCTGTACCACTGAATGTCTGATTTTTACCGTGGGTCACCATTCTGAATTTGTATGAAATCTTGATGAAATTTGCAGATTTAGATCAAAATAATTTATGAGGCAAAACAAAACAAAAAATTCTTACTTTTTGTGACACTAACACAGACCCTAAATCTGAAATTGGAGAAGGATGGCCATGTCCTGTGGTAAGTTAGTATATCAGGGTGTATGAAAGAGAATGTCCTTGTTCTCAGTCTAATCAAGCCATTTAGAGTGTCCTTGTACAGAATTGTGCACAATTATTTATATGATAACCTGCTGAAATATAATTAGCTACCCCTATGCATGTGAGAATAGTCCAAATATATCCTTTTATCATACATTGAAAATTATATTCCCTTTCCCTGAGCAAAACTCTTTGCAGCTTTGAGCTGCTGTCTTTATATGGGAGGGCGTAAGATTCTCTTCAAGAGTTTTGTTCTGAAACCAAACTTTAGGATAAAGTGATTTGAGGTTTTTGAGGTTATTACTCTGTAGCTTAGCGTGGATGTGTCTTCCTCCTCTGTGTCTTTTCATGTTGCTGTAAGTGGAAAAAAACCTGCACATCTCCTTTTCATCATTTGGATTGGAACTACACACCCTAGGTAATGTGTTTTGGCAGCACTTACCTACCCAAAGAAAACAAATCAATATTAGCCATGCTGAGGAGTGTCAGATGTATCCCAGATGTGTCGATTTAGCTTTGCTCCATCACACACTCTGTCCTTAAACAACTGGTCAAGCTGTCACAAAATGTCGTGTTGGCTCCAGTGAGATTCTAATGGGTGTGATCAGAGATTGATGGCTTTGGCAAGTTAGAATGAGAAGATGATGTGGAGTTGCTGTCTCTTGTTTTGAATGTCCTCAGAAAAAAAACTCCAGACAAACAAACAAAATGGAAATAAAAATTAAATAAAAGTTAAAATAATTAAAAAATTATAAGTGTGTGTGTGCTCCCCCCTCCAAGCCAGCTAGGCATGAAACAATTTAAAGTCCTGTAGATGTAGAGATGAAAAAGTCATATCTAAAATGTAGTGCTAGCTTGTTCCTAAGCATTTCCAGAGTTCCTTCCCATCAGGTGCCAGGCTGGGTGGGCAGGAGATGATTTGCTTTATTCAGACCATTCTTGTACATGTGATTGCTGCTCTTTCACCCCTCTCCCCCTATTTCTGGGTTGGTTTCTAGAGCTGTTTTTGGAAGAAACACTTTTTTCAATCTCACACGTGAATATTTTTAAAGAAATACAAGACATGAAAATCTAGTAAAACCAATATTTAACAAAATGGTGAAATCACACTCCTTTATGTACTCTGAGCACTCTGCTACTGGCAGTTTGTGTAGTTCTCCATAGATTGGTGATGCCTTAAGCCCCCTAATGTTTTTTATTTTTCTAATTTTGTAAGCCTTATAAGTTTTATAGGTAATAGAAGTAGATTTTAGAAACAAACCCCTTTCTCCCTCCTCCCTGTAACACCCCTTAGTTTATACATTCCTTAATCCTCTCACCCCATTCCATACCCCCCATATCAACCCTATTCCCATATCCAGTAGAAGATGTTTTGTCTCTTGTCAAGACAAGCCTGTCTTGTTTGGAGAACGCTTATATCTTGGCCTAAACCGCAGGACAGAGTCAAAGAACTGGGTGACTCTGCTCTCTGTACCCCGAAGATGATGAAGAATGATGAAGAGGGGGTCCCAAAAAGCCCCCCGACCCAATTCCAGGAGGTGGGCCAGGGGGTGGACCAGGCCAAAAGTTATAGGGTGGACACACTTGGGATTGGCCAGATATTGTTATAAATGTAACATCTCAGGTACAGCCCGGCGCGCGCGCGTCGTGTAACATCTATTGCCTTGGCATAATTAAACCCTTTCTTATCTCACTCCAGCTTACGGCTCCTAGATTTTTTCGTAGCACCAGCTGAGCAGGCATCAGTTTGGTGGGCCTCACGGGGAAACCTGGACTGGACCTTCTTCAGACTGGAAACTTTCATCACGCAGGAATTCCTCATCAAGCCGGCTTTTATCTGAGATAATTCCTGCCCCGGTCTGAGAAGCCCAGCTCCAAAGAACCCACGGAAGCAAGCCGGAGCATAGAGGTGAGATAAGAAAAGGCAAAATAAGGGAAAAGGTACCTGGTTTAATTAGCAGCTGCGGGAAGTTGGCAGCTGCGGGAAAGTTTGTGTTCCCGGGAGGTGGGGAACACGGGTTCCTGGAAAGTTAAATTTAAGACTTGGGCCCATATAGTCTCAGAGAGTCGCTTTCCAGGAGGCGGACGGGGTAGTCCGCCCACCCGGGTCAGAGCGGGGTTCAGTCTCGGACTGGTTTGTTAGAAGGGACGCCTTCCTGTGCTCTGACGCCATGGGGGAGCCGGTGTAGGCTCTGGGAGTCGGTGTGACTCCAAACAATAGCAGAGAGGTTACTGGAACAGCTTGTAACCCCAAGGTAGCAGGTTCTAATCCTGGTGTGTGTGGTCGTGGTTCATTTACACTTTACAATCATGGGTGGTGTAGATTCAAAGTTTGAAGATTCAAAGTTTGAGGTCCCTATTGAGGTCCCTAAAAAATCCCCCTTGGGTTTAGTTTTGGAACATTGGAAGGTTTTAACTGACCCAAGGGAAGCTTTAAAAAAGGAACGACTTTATTGGCTGTCTGTGTATGCCTGGCCGTTGTTTGGACAATTGAAAGGAGTGGTTTGGCCAGAATTTGGTCCGTTTGAACTGGACACGGTGTTTCGATTAATGACGCTTCTTCATGTAGAACAGAGGTGGCAGGAAATTCCATATGCAAGGTTGTTTTTGAGTTTATTAACACGCCCTGAATTGTGGGTCAGAGCTGCAAGAATGGCAGCGCCTGGACCGGCTCCTGCTGAACGAGCAGGAGCGGGGCAGGCACAGGTCGTTGGAGGACTCCCGGGTGTGGGCCTGGCCGCACCGGGAGGGATTAGACAAATTGAGGCCCCCGGAGGAGTTAGCTCGGGGCCGGCAGGAGTGAGTCCCGCCGGTGTGGCTCTAAGAACGGAAACTGTTAGTTTGGCTGAAGTAGGCACCGCGGTGCAAATAAGATCGGCTTTTGTGGAAACTGCTTCTAGCGTGGCAGAGCAGAGCGAAAGTTATGCTGCGGGGTTAAGTTCAGAGGTAACATCTAGTTTAGTCGAAACAGGAGTGACACCAGGAGAAACCCCTGGCCCCAGCGGGGCAATCGAAGCGGGGTCTCCCCCGCCGGTTCCAGTGAGCGGGCAGGGAGCCTGTGGCTTTGCAGCTGCCGCTGCTGGCAGCCTTGCCGGAGTAGATAGGGTTACCGTGGTAACACCAGAAAAAGTTGTTACAGATGCGGCATCTGTTGTGGAAACAGCGGAGATTTTAGAGATTGCAGCGAAGGTGCTGCAGGAATCGGCCAGTGTAGAGACGGCGGCAGGAGTTAACTCTGAGAATGGTAGTGCCCCGGGTGTAGATGTGCTTGTGAGACCAAGTAGCCCAGCGCCGCAGACGGGTGCTGAAGCAGTTGATTTTACTGGTAGTGATAACAGCAAGGGAGCTATGAAAGTGTATGAAGGCAAGCAAAAGGCAAATGAGTCTCCTACAGACTATACTGATATGGAGGATATGGATAGTAACCCAGAGAGGGCTCTGGATAAGAGCCCATTCCAGCTGACAACTGATGATGTCTATGACATCTTGACCATGCTGGGCCGGGACCTGATGCAACTCAGCCCCGGGCCCGATTTCCCCGCTGCCCACACCCAGCTGCAGTTCAGGACCCTGCGAGTCTTAGAAATGCTGGAGACACTTGTGAGAGAGAGCAGCGTGGCCGAGGAGCAGCTGCGGCAGAAGCGGGAGCGCTCCCCCTCAGCCGTTGACTCTCCCGTGAGCGCTGACTCCACTGCCCCTGACCATCCGGCAGCAGAGAAAGAGATACCTATGGCGGGCGGAGCTGCCCCTGCGGGCACCGCTGCCATAGGAGCACAGAGAGCTGAGCCGGCAGCTGCCCCTGCGGGCACGGCCGACAAGGCGGCCGAGAGCGCCAGGGAGCAGCACACTGCGAGCGGGTTCGCCGCTTGTGCTGCAGTGAACGGATATGAAGCGGCAGCTGTTACAAGCGAGGAAGCTGCCTCCGCCGCTGCCAGCACTGCAGCCGCTTCTGTTCCTAAAAGGGGGGTGACACACCCTCCAGAGGGACTCACTGCTTTTGCAGCGAGTGGCCAACTGGTTGCTTTAGTTACCGAGGGCGACTCGGTCGCCCCCACTCTTCCCCTAATAATCGCGGTTTTCCCCCATGGCTCTGGGAAGCCCAGTTTCGGACCCCCGGGGCCACTGTGGGCGGGGCCGCTGGCTGAGTCGGACAGCTTGGACTCTCTATCCCGACAGGGGAGGGGGGGGTGCGGACAGGACTGGTCCTGCCCCGGCCCGCCCCCTGTCGACGTGAGCCTCTGGCTCGCAGTCGTTGCTATAGCAACAGAGTCCAGAAGCGGCCGAAAACCGGGAAAGATACTTTTTGCAACAGCGTGCCGCTGTGGCCCCTCCCCTCGCCTGTTAGACTGGCTAACACGGAAAGGGGGGGGGAAAGAAGAACTAGCTATATTGGTCCCTGTGTTCCAGACCTATTTCAGGCTCACAAGCTCTGAATATTCCTGCCCTCCTGTGCCCTGACTGAATTTCAGGGAACTGTGGCAAAATTTAAAAGAGAGATCACTGTTTTGCTTTGAGTGAGAACTAACAATGTATCAGAAATTGACTATTTACAGGTAGTCTGTTCCAGCAAACAGACCTGAAAAGCAGTACCACCGAAATTCAAACTGAAGGCCATGAGAACACCTTTTTGCAGAAGTAGACAAATGTCTTAACTGCAAATGAAATACACCAGAACCAAAGAGTGAGTAGACAGAAGCCAACATAGGAGCCTTCTGACACAACTGAAAATCAATTTGCATTAAAGGTGGTACATGTACATATACTGCAATTTTTGTATTTGTTTTGCTGTTTTAGTATTTCTATATTATTTTAAGTTTCTCTTGTTGTTAGCTTAATTGCTAAAAATTGAAAGCTTGTATTGCTTTTGCTTTTACTACACGAATTGCTTTAAAGCTTACAATGTTTATGCTTGCATATATCTTGTTCCAGCAGCAATTTATAAACATCTGTGTCTCTTAGGCTACTGCAGATTGAAGGAATAATTCCTCTTGTAAAAAGCAGTTTGATAAAGGCCCATAGAATTTTCATGTGAATTGTGGAATTTGCTTATGTTTTTAAGATGTTTTCATATCTAGTGTCATCTGGGAATATACGTGAACCCGAACTGCACAGAAGAAGTCCTGCACTAAGACCAAGGACAGATGAAAAGTGACTTCAGCGCTGAGACAACAACAACACTGGTTCTATGGACTCTCCTAATAAGCCTCTAAAAACCTGGCTTGCACCATTGCCTGCAATTGAGACAACCTGGTAACATCAGTTGTTGGAATAATTGGTTTAAGTTGCTTAAGTAGTTTGCTGAAATTGCTTTCTGGCTTTACTATTTCATTACTATTCATGTATCTGTGAATACACCTATTTTAACAGGTGTGGAAGCTTTTATCCATGGAGGCAAGAGGCCCCTGTATGACCACTCCATGAGGTAAAGATGATTAACTGCAGTCTGGGACAGGTTGGAACAGGACAACCTGCCCCCGGTAAGGCCTAAAATTTGTCCAGAGAGTATAAACTCTCTGCGGTGAGCGACTGGCACTGCCAGGGTGCTGTTTGCATCCAGACGCAGCCTGCCTCAGGTAAGCTCTTGACTGGCCTATTAGATCTGTGACTGGCAGTTGATCACTTTATGTGATAAAAGCACAAGCTCCTCTCTCAGAAGATTGAAATACAGGAATTCCAAGATCTAAAATTCCTGTGAAATTGTCATCAGACAGAGAGTCACAATTCATCGACTCCCTGGTCACCTAAGGAGATTTATTTGTGAAATTGTTTATGTTTTAAGATCTGCTTTGCAGGAACTACAGAAGTTCATTGAGTCATCTGAGCCTCTGAGACTGGACACATTCCTGCTCATCTACTCTAGCCCAAGGACTGAGTTTATGTTAAACAATGGGACTGAAACTCCTGCAAACCAAATGGAAAGAACAGTTTTCAAGTCCAGCTGACCATCTCCGTCGTGGTCAAGAGTTATCATCAAGATCCTGAATTTCACCCAGGAGAAGGAAAGAACCTCTGTTCCTGAGACGAGTAGAGCAACAAAGACTGTTGTCTATAAGGACTGTTAAAATAGTGTTTAAGTTTTCCTTACTTGTTTGTATTAATTAGTACTGTCAGTAACTATGAATTGAGTTTAGAACCTAAATTTACATTTGGCTTTAGCAAAATATACCAAACATCCTTCATAAAGGTGAGTGCTAAATTTGCACTATGAATTTGGCAACAAATTTGAATTATATATTGGGTAATTCTTGGAAATGTTTCACTAAGTTTACCTTCACAAACTTACTTCATAGTTACCAAGCTGAACCTAGTTAGAGCAGCCATTCATGTTAGCATTAAGTTTACATAATAGCTTGTCATATAATTAGTATTATGTGTAAGTAGTTAAGATTGAACAAGATCTTTGAGTCTTGTTTAATCTCTAAAGGGGAGACTGATGCCTTAAGCCCCCTAATGTTTTTTATTTTTCTAATTTTGTAAGCCTTATAAGTTTTATAGGTAATAGAAGTAGATTTTAGAAACAAACCCCTTTCTCCCTCCTCCCTGTAACACCCCTTAGTTTATACATTCCTTAATCCTCTCACCCCATTCCATACCCCCCATATCAACCCTATTCCCATATCCAGTAGAAGATGTTTTGTCTCTTGTCAAGGCAAGCCTGTCTTGTTTGGAGAATGCTTATATCTTGGCCTAAACCGCAGGACAGAGTCAAAGAACTGGGTGACTCTGCTCTCTGTACCCCGAAGATGATGAAGAATGATGAAGAGGGGGTCCCAAAAAGCCCCCCGACCCAATTCCAGGAGGTGGGCCAGGGGGTGGACCAGGCCAAAAGTTATAGGGTGGACACACTTGGGATTGGCCAGATATTGTTATAAATGTAACATCTCAGGCACAGCCCGGCGCGCGCGCGTCGTGTAACATCTCTTGCCTTGGGAAAATTAAACCCTTTCTTATCTCACTCCAGCTTACGGCTCCTAGATTTTTTCGTAGCACCAGCTGAGCAGGCATCATTGGAAATGTAACAAAGGATCAAGCAATTTTCTGTGTATTCTTTGTTTACTTTTAACTTTTTTTCTGTCATCAAATTGGGTGCAGGGTTTGGTCCTGTCTTTGTGGAGGATTAATGCCACTGTCCTTTTATGTTTGAGTTGATATTTTATTGCTCAGGGGGACTGTCAGTGGGAGGGGGTGGTGGGAAGGAGCCTCCACTCAGGGGCTGGAGCTTCAGCTTCTAAAGAAGGCTGTGCTTAATCAAAGAGCTGCAACTCAGGATTTCTCCCTGAGTTCCAGAACTTTTCATTTAGGCAGCTGAGAGTGCCCAGGGCACAGCCAGGTTAATGTTTAACTCTTCCAACACTGCCCTCATCCCGAGGATATCCTGTCATCCTGAGAAGAAGGAAGGGAGATGCTGTGCCTGTTCCCTAGGGCTGTGCAGGAAGCAAAATCTTCAAAGCCGTGGCCCTTCTGAAGTAGCTGATCTTGTGTTACTCCTCAGTAGTCAGCACTGAAAATTCTGTATCCGAGACACTGAATGAAAAGGAGAGTTGCTGAGAGGCTTGTTTGGGGGGAGAGTTTTTTTTTGGTTTGTTTTTGTGGGAGTCTTTTAGTGCCAAATGAAGGTTGGATCATGAAAATCAGTCTTGTTACTGACAAAAACTGTAAAGGCATTTAAACGTTTTCAGACACTGTAACCATTTTCCTTTCTTTCACTTTCTCACCCCTTGCAAATCAGAGACAGTTCCTAGAGGACAGGAGAATAAAATAAACAAAAAAATAAATTATTTTTCTACTCTTGAGGCCTGTGTCAGGTCTGTTTTGAATGCATTTGAATCCTGTTGCTTCCAGGCTCTTTTTCAAGTAGCACCAGATAAATACCTGTGAACTACTGAGATGAGAGTGATCATTCTTACTTCACAAAATGTTTCTCTTTTTTTTTTCCTATCCTGTGTCCCTTTTGGGTTACCTGCTGTGGAGTGACAATACTTTTGTTCTAAGCTAATTCACTCCTGCTGTTTTGGGTACAACTAATGTCCAGCAGCAAACCTGTAACATGCCAGAAACAGGCTACAGTGGGTTGAAGACACAGCTTATGTTTGATTGTGTGTGAATACAGAGAGTTAGTTGGGTTTATCTGATAGCCTGGCAGGAGGAGAGAGGAGCAGTACAAACTGTTTTCAGTAACTGTGCTGTTCAGACACCTGATAAGATTGAGAGTGCTTTGAATAAGAAAAGAACAATCACCACCATTGGCACTGGCTTATCAGGAAGGAAGTAAAATGCCAGCACTTTTACATGAGCAAAAGTAAATGTTTTAGACACTTTGGGCCATTTTTCCATTGACATTAAATAGCAGGGTGCATTTGAGTGTGCTGTAATGAGTGGAAGGATTTATTATCAATGAGATCAGTGTGACACTGAAATCAATGATATGTGATTCAACCAAGGCACCACTGTTCTGTACATTAGGTAGCAGTCGGGAATTTTGGAACTAAATGTTCACAAGCTATAAATGGAGAAAATGTTTAGATTTAAATAGCCCTTTGTTTGGCATTATTTCACCCAAATATGTTTCTTGGGAAAGTTAGTTTTCCAAAGGGCAGGCTTTCAGTAAAAGAAAGGTCATTGATTTAAGGTTTATTAAATTTTAGCTAAAAACAACAGGCTCCATTTGGGTGTAAAATAATTTAGTATTTACTGCAGGCAGCCTTCATGCTTTAGAGCTGTTGCTCAAAGGCTTCATTCTTCTATGAAGATGTCAATTGTAAATAGAAAAATGCCTCACTGAAAATGTAATGGTTCAAAGATTCAAGGATTCTAACTGAAATAAAAAATCCTGCCCGGGGAAAGCACTACAATCAAAATAAAGTGCTCTTAACTTTTTTTTCCTGTGGAGGCCGCACTTGAAAAGAGTGCTTCAAGGCAGCAGGGTGGGTAGGGAATGCCAGTATTTATTCATTTATTTATTTGTTTGTTTGTTTGTTTGTTTGTTAATCTTCTCTACCTCACAGATGATGATAGTCCAGCTTTGGAATCAGCAATACACTTCAGCCACTAATACAAGGCAATATGTGAGCTGCTGCTGCTTCCAAAATGCAGTATCCTGGCATTTCAGTCAACTTTATAATCTGGCAAGAACTCACTTGGCAATCTTAAAATCTAACTTCTGAAGCACTTTTAGTTCTGAAAGCTTTTTATGTCTTTTTATATCTTTTTAGCATATATTAAATTTCTTAGGAGCAGTGGTCAGGATGTAAACTTGATGGATGACTGGGGTGGGGAGTCTCCTCCCAACCCCCGCATTTTTTTTCCTCCCCTTTAACTTTAAAAAGAGGTGTGATAATTGTGCATTAGGTAATGCTGGAACATGAACACTGCAGATGCAGCTGTTTGACAACATTAACGTGGGGGGTTTGTACCATTGTTAGGTAAGTTAGCAGAGATTTTCCAAGCTCAGAAGGACAGCCTGCTGCCAAGCTCTGGCATCTGTCTGAAGAAATCTTTTGCTTCAATTATGCCCTGAGGAAAATGATGACTGGATGCTTTTCTGAAGGCACAAACTGTCTGTTTTCTCTTCCATAGCATTCAGAATGGGACTCCTTGTTCCAGCCTGCCTGCTCAGGTTTTTGTGGTGCTGGGTTAGGGTTTTCATGTGTTTTTTCTCCTGGGATAAAGTTGTGTACAGTGAATATTGATTATTCATCCCATGTCTGGTTCACTGTCTACATCTTGAATTTGACCCAGAATCTGGGTAAATGAGGAATGCATTGAAAGAAACAAAGTCAAGGATCCTTCAGTGACTTGTTTTTGTGAGTTCAATCTTCTGAGACCTCTCATGAACCTGGCAGGGCAGTGCCTGTGTGCAGAGGGGCAGGGAAACAGAGTCCC
>NW_020922135.1:0-5218 GCF_003984885.1 Neopelma chrysocephalum
CGGCGTGACTCTTCTGCCCTGGAGGAATGCTACCTTCTGCCGTGAGTTTCCGTAATGAAATGAGTTTTTCAATAGCTTTGTTGTTTTCTTAAGAGGCTGATTTTAGCCAATAATTGACACAGCTTAAGTGTCTTAAATTCTTCACATAATTACAACAAAATATTGAGAAATAAAGTTCTGCAAAAGTCTTGCCATTATTATTTTCTGCCAGAGAACAGAGGAGAATTTTGTTCATTACCTCAAGAATCTTTGTCAAACCAGTCACAGTATGCCTCTGTTAATGTGAAATCATCTCTGAGTTCTAGATGATGTTTTGCCTTGAATCGGCTTGCTCATTTCCAGGCTACATCTAATTCATTTAGCAATCCGTATACTCGTGGAAATGTATTGTCTGTGTACAAGATTTGGTGTAGAGAGGCAAAGTTTTTATTTGGATTTCTAGATACTTAATATCCAGGATATGTTGTTAGACATTCATGCTTTTTTTTTCCATGTGGAATATTTACTGTATTACTTTCTGATATCAAATAGGAGCAGAACTTCAGGCTTCAAAAAGACCCTACAGCTGTCACTAGGGCAAAACAATCACATTATTGAATACTGGTTTCCTGTGAGTTGTGATTATTAATTCAGTGCCTTTTATTGTTTCTCAGCTGTTGCATGCCCTCTCAACAGTCATTACAACCCATGCACCAGTGCTTGTCCAGCAACCTGCACTGATCCTCTTGCATCTAAGAACTGCAGCAAACCTTGTGTAGAAGGATGTGAATGCAACAATGGTTTTGTCATCAGCGGGGGACAGTGTGTGTCCATGAGCAACTGTGGCTGCCTTCAGAATGACAAATATTATGAGGTTTGTTCTGGCACATAGTCCTGGGGCTCATTTCACAGTTCAGCATTACCATTAACTTTTTAAATTTATCTTTATTTTAATTTCTCTAACAGAAAGGAGAATCTTTTTGGCAACCAGACTGTGTAGGCAAATGTGTATGTGCTGGAAATGGGACTGTAGTTTGCAATTCAGACACGTGTGAAGTAAGTGAAGTTTGCAAGGTACAGAATGGACTCCTGGGATGTTACCCATTGAATCCCAGCACCTGCCACATTTTTGGGGATCCACATTATATAACCTTTGATGGAAGACTGTACCATTTCCAAGGAGACTGCAATTACACTGTTGTTGAGAGATGCACAAATTCTTCCAAAAAGTTTTCAGTGACCACCAGAAATGAACATAGAGGAAACCCAAACTGGACAGCCTTGAACTCAGTTTCTGTCACACTGGAAAACCTTCACATTGTTTTGAAGAAAAATAGAGAGACCTATGTAAGTGTTCTACTTTTAGCATAAACAATCCGTCACTGTGCACTTATATTTCTGCCCAAAAGAACTGAATCAGCCCTCTTTGATTTATTCATCTCCAAGACTGCACATGCTAAAAGTCACAGAATTTTTCCCAAAAAGGCAGAAATCAGCATAGCTTCTTTTTGTCCATTCAGATATTTTCTAAATGAGCTTGTAGGATGAAACAGCTTCATCCATGACTTCATCTATAATGGAAAGCTTTTACTGGACTAAGTCTCAAAGATTTAGCTTTAAATTAACTATTCCAAATATTGCTTTGTGTGTAGTTGTGACAGCACAAAGCTAAACTTGTGCTACAAGGCACTATTCAAGGTAGGAAATAAGTGTATACTGCTTTAGTCTTTGCTTAACCTCAAAATTCTGTTATCTCCATTGTTCACTAGAATAAGGCTGACTCGGTGGAGAAAACTGTAGTGCTGACAGTGCAGACCTGCCCTTTGTTCCTGGGAGCTTTATTGACTTACCTGGTTTTGTGGGTTTTGTTTTCCTTAGGTGAATGGAGTTCAGGTTAAACTTCCTGTGGATTTGAACCATGGAGCCAGAGCAGCCATAAAAGGACACTACATAGTCATTGATACCTCTCTAGGGATCCAGGTTAAGTTTGATGGTGACCAGGAGCTTTTCATTCTGGTTGATGAAAGTCTCAAAGGACAGCTGTGTGGTCTTTGTGGAACATTCAATGACAACCAACTAGATGACTTTTTAAACCCAGATAAAGTCCTAGAACAGGATCCAAATAAATTTGGTGACAGCTGGATAGTGAAGGATGACAACAGGACGTAAGTATCAGATAATACTCTAGGAAACAGCGAAGTTCCTGAAACATAAATCATGGAGTTATAGGCCTAATATACATCATTTACATTCCATAGTAACCCTTCTTTGATATTACTTGTTTGCTGTTGTTTTCACCTTTGAATGACTCCAGTTTTCAACAGAAAATATTGAAATTTTAAAATCACCCTTCAGAGCTTTTCCACATGAGCTTTATAGCTTTTACTTGAGATTGGGCTCATTATTATGTATATAACTTGAATTTTTCCTTACTTTCTTATTCTAAAATATCTCCTTTATGTTCCTCCTTCTTGCTATAAGAAGTCTAAATATATCTCACATTCAGATCGTAAGATAACTGCACCTTGCTTAACATAGGCAAGGGGCATTTATCTGTCTATTAATGCTTTCATATACAAATTACTGCCCTTACTATATGCAATAAGAAATTAAAATTATCTTGCTTGTGTTGGATAGCTAATTTGTTGGTTTTCTCTGGACTTTATTTTATGGATAGACAGCTATACATCAGAAATTCACAATTATATTCTTAATGGGGTATTACAAGTTAAATTGTAATATTTCTCACTTTTGTTTTTGGCACACTAAAGATGACTATACACAGCAAATCTACAGAATTTGGCATAGGATTCTATTATAGTTGAGATATGCCTTGCAGGATATAACAAAATACAAAGATTTATTCTATAACCACTCTGCTGTGTGTTTTTCACGCAGGTGTAATGCAGTCTCAGTTGTGCCGCCTGCTTGTGACACAGCAAAAGAGAAAGAATATGAAGAACTCTGCAAAATTGTTTTGAAAAATAATGGACCTTTTCAGGCCTGCCATTGGCACATTCCCCCACAGCTGTACTTTGAGAGCTGTGTCTATGATCTGTGTGCCACAGAGGGAGATTCTGACCAGTTCTGCAAGATTTTAGAGGCATATGCTGATGCCTGTGAACTTGGAGGTGTAAATCTGGGTGAATGGAGGAAAGATACCATCTGCGGTAAGTCATTAGGTCATTTAGCAAATAACCATCCAATTAAGTGGGGACCCCTGGTGGCCTAGTGGTTAGCATGCGGGACTCTCACTGCTGCGACCCAGGTTCAATTCCCAGTCCCCCTGGGCAGATGGAGCTCGTTAGCCCTGTGAGGCCATCCATCTATGAGAAGGTCACTCTAAACAAACCTACGTCCTGAGGACCTCACTGCCATTGTCCAAGCTTGCTTGGCCCCGGCAGATGAACCTTAGGATTAAAGGGTGGGCTCAGTTCAGCGCATGCTGTGTCTCACCTAAAAAATCCATTGCGCAGGCTGGAAAGGTAAAAGACCTTTCCCAAAAATCTTCGTTCGCAAAGACTGGCCATTATTATCCAATTAAGTCCTTATACTACAAATATAAATTCAAATGCCCGAGAAGTTGAACAGAATTTCAGAAATGGGGATTCAATGAAACACAGAAAGCTTTCAAATTCTTAGCATCTCTGTAAATTTGGCTTCTAATCTAAGCTTCTAATGGGTTTCCTGTATTCACTTTAGAACACGATGTCTGAACACTTTTGACCCAAGACTGTTTTTCAGAACTGGGTTGGGAGAGACAACATACACTGTCAGCTAAGTGCTCAGCCAGGGACAATTGAGGATTTGTCTAACAAATCACCACTTTGGCTTTAATAAAATATTTTATCTTTTTGAGAAGTGTTAAGGTATCACTTACCCAACCTGTCTACAGCTCCAAATTTTCACCAAGCATAAAAAATAAATTCATAAGTATTAAACCAGGGCTTTAAAACTAATAAAAAGGATCCTGCAGCTTGAGGTCCATTCAGCCTTAGGTCCTTCTTATCTAAGCAGACAAGTTAACACAGAGGTAAGGCTAGAGGCATGAAATTCATAGAATCGTAGAACAGTTTGGGCTGGAAGGGACCTTTAAAGGTCATCTAGTCCAACCTCCCTGCAACAAGCAGGGACATCTCCAAGTAGATAAGGTTACTCACAACCCAACCTGACCATGAATATTTCCAGTGTTTCACCATCCTCATTGTAAAAATTTCTTCCTTGTATCTTTAAATTGCTTTTTCTAGAACCTCCAGAGGTGATTACCAAAGCCAGCAGAAATGACAGCCTAAGTATGAAGCTATTACATGAAAAGCCATTCTGTAGTCATTTTCCAATTCCAAAACAATACTTCTCATACCAGTTTATGAGCAGTAAAAAGAAATGTCAGACAATTCTCATTATGAAGTCTAGATTTCCACCTAAAAAGGATTTTGAGAGCCAGCTGAATACTACTATGCCAAATAGGACATCTTTGAGCAATTTGCAATGACAAAGGGTTGTGACTGACACAGTGTAAAAATATAGGATCTTAGTGCATTTTGATGACAACTGAGGAAGGGATTTGTAAAAAAACACACATTCTCAGACACTTAAAATTTCATGGTTTATAGTCCATTTTTCAGTACTGGTCACTTCTACTCATTTCATTATAACATCTTCAAATTTTTCATGAATACGTGACCAATAGACCTAGAAGAGCATTGTCAGAACAGAGAGGAGATTCCAAACCTCATTGTGAAAACTCTTGTTATTTTTTCTGCACAATATACAGCTGCACCAACAGCCTGCAATATGTCCTGTACATTTGAGGTTGACTTGTGTGAGTGGAAACAGGAAACCAATGATGACTTTGACTGGATAAGGCACAAGGGCCCAACACCCACAGCAAATACTGGCCCTTCTCATGACCATATGGTTGAGGAGGATTCATTTCTTTATACCATTGTCTCTTTTATAGATGTGACTCCAACCACACCAGGCACCACCATCACGACACCTTCAGAAGAGACACCCACGTCAACACCCATGCCAGGCAAAGGTGAGTACAGACCAGTCATGGGTCACACGCTCTTTGAGCAAGGTGATCGGGGGAGAAGAGGCAGCGGGAGGTGCTCAACTAAACTTGCCCTCTGGTCTTTCCACTGTCAGGGACCTGTGTGGTGGAAGGAGACCCTCACTACCACACATTCGACAAGCAGCTACACAACTTCATGGGCACCTGCACCTACACCCTCTC
>NW_020922136.1:0-4863 GCF_003984885.1 Neopelma chrysocephalum
AAACCCCATCTGAGACCCCCCAAACCCCACCTGGGACCCCCTAAAATCCACCTGTGCCCCCCCAAACTGCCCTGGTGTGTCCCCCCCCCCAGGGCGGTGCCCGGTGCTGGAGCAGAAGGAATTCGGGGCCGCGCTCCGGGATGAACCCTGCGGGAAGGAAACGGCCCCGGGACACGCCGGGCTCTGCAGGTGCCACTGGGGGCACTGGGAGGGACTGGGAGGGCACTGGGAGGGCACTGGGGGGCACTGGGAGGGCACTGGGGGGCACTGGGAGGGCACTGGGAGGCACTTGGGGGGCACTGGGAGGGGGTTTGGTGGGTACAGGAGGGGTCTGGGGGGCACTTGGGGGGCACTGGGAGGGGATTTGGGGTGTTCAGGGGGAGTCTGGGAGGGAAATATGGGGGAAGTTTGGGGAGCGTTTGGTGGAAAATTGGGCAAAAATGGGGAAGTTTGGAGGGAAATTGAAGCAAAAATGGGGGAATTTGGGACAAAAATGGGGAAGTTTGGGGAGCGTTTTGTGGGAAATTGTGCAGAAATGGGGAAGTTTGAGAACATTTTAAGGAAAATTGGGCAGAAATGGGGAAATTTGGAGGGAAATTGAAGCAAAAATGTGGGAATTTGGGACAAAAATCAGTGAGTTCGTGGGAGATTTTGTGGGAATTTGGGACAAAAATGGGGAAGTTTGGGGAACGTTTGGTGGAAAATTGGGCAGAAATGGGGAAGTTTGTGGGAGATTTTGTGGGAAATTGGGCAAAAATGGGGAAGTTTGGGGGGAAATTGAAGCAAAAATGTGGGAATTTGGGACAAAAATGGGGAAGTTTGGGGAGCATTTTGTGGGAAATTGGGCAAAAATGGGGAAGTTTGGGGGAAATTTTGACAAAAATTGGGCAGAAATGGGGAAGTTTGGGGAGAATTTTGTGGGAAATTGGGCAGGAATGGGGAAGTTTGGGAACATTTGGTGGAAAATTGGGCAGAAATGGGGAAGTTTGTGGGAGATTTTGTGGGAAATTGGGCAGAAATGGGGAGGTTTGGAGGGAAATCGAAGCAAAAATGTGGAAATTTGGGACGGAAATTGAAGCAAAAATGTGGGAATTTGGGACAAAAATGGGGAAATTTGGGGAACGTTTTGGGGGAAAATTGGGCAGAAATGGGGAAGTTTGGGGAACATTTTGTGGGAAATTGGGCAGAAATGGGGAAGTTTGGAGGGAAATGGAAGCAAAAATGTGGGAATTTGGGACAAAAATCGGTAAGTTTGTGGGAAATTGGGCAGAAATGGGGAAGTTTGGGGAACATTTTGTGGGAAATTGGGCAGAAATGGGGAAGTTTGGGGAACATTTTGTGGGAAATTGGGCAAAAATGGGGAAGTTTTGGGGTTCCCGGGGGGTCCCTGGGGGTCCCTCCCTCACCGCCGGGTCCTCCCGTCCGCCAGGGGTCACTACAGCGAGTACCTGGTGGGGCTGGTGAACCGGCACGGGCTGGACCCGGCGCCTCTCTATGACCGGGCCGAGCTGCGCGCGGCCGCCGAGCGCCACCTGCCGGCCGGGAGGACCCGGCGCGGCCCCGCCGAGAGCGACGCCGCCTTCGAGCAGCGACTGCGCCACCTGCTGGAGAGGGAGGCGCCGCTAAGGCCACGCCCCCCCGGCCAGGGACACGCCCCCTTATGCAAATGAAGGGTGTGCTGAGCCACGCCCGCTTTTATGCAAATAAAGGTATATATGTCTGCTCGTTAGAGGTGGAGCCACGCCCCTTTTTATGCAAATAAAGATATATATGTCTGCTCATTAGAGGTGGAGCCACGCCCCCTTTTATGCAAATAAAGATATATAGGCCTGCTCGTTAAAGGTGGAGCCACGCCCCTTTTTATGCAAATAAAGATATATAGGTCTGCTCATTAAAGGTGGAGCCACGCCCCTTTTTATGCAAATAAGACAATATGTCCGCTTTTGACGGTGAAGCCACGCCCCCTTTCGCACAAATAAGCTCCACCCACCTGAGGGAGAGGCCACGCCCCCTTTATGCAAATCGGTACCTGCTGGTCGGATACCGAACCCCGTTTTGTTCGTGTCTTTGTTGGTGGCAGAGCCACGCCCCCTTTTATGCAAATGAAGTCCAAATACATCCACCTGTGGGCAACCACGCCCCCTTTTATGCAAATAGCGTCCATATGAATCTACCTGTTGGAAGAGCCACGCCCCCTTTTATGCAAATGAAGGCCATAGAGGGGCACCAGCTGGAAGAGGAGGTGGAGCCACGCCCCTTTTCATGCAAATGAAGTCCATGTACATCCACCTGTGGGGAGCCACGCCCCCTTTTATGCAAACAAGGGCCAGATGTGTCTGCCTGCTGGGAGAGGCCGAGCCACGCCCCCTTTTATGCAAATGAAGACCATATATGGCCAACTGCTGGAAGAGGTGGTGTGACCACGCCCCTTTATGCAAATAAAGCCCAGATGTGGCCACCTACTGGGTGAACCTTTAGCCCCGCCCCTTATGCAAATAACCCCGTGTATGGCCGGCGCGTCACGTGACAGTGAGGCCGCGTGCTGATTGGTGGAGAGGGGAGGGGGCGGGGCCTGAGGGGCCTCAAAAGTGGCGGGAAGGGCCTTCAAAGAGCCCTCGGGTCCCTCAGTGGTGTCTCCATGGCCCTGAGGGTCCTTCCGTGTCCCCTTGAGTCCCTCCATGGCCCCTCAGGTCCCTCTGTGTCCCCTCAGGTTCCTCCCTGTCCCCTCAGGTCCCTCCGTGTCCCCTTGAGTCCCTCCATGGCCCCCCAGGTCCCTCAATTGTCCCTCCATGTCCATCATTGTCCCTCCCAGGTCCCTCCATGTCCCCTCAGGTCCCTCAATTGTCCCTCAGGTCCCCTCAGGTCCCTCCATCTCCCCTCAGGTTCCTCAATTGTCCCTCCGTGGCCCCTCAGGTCCCTCAGTGGTGCCTCCACATCCCCTCAGGTCTCGCAATGGTCCCTCAGGTCCCTCCGTGTCCCCCCAGGTCCCTCCATGGTCCCTCTGTGTCCCCTCAGGTCCCTCTGTGTCCCCTTGAGTCCCTCCATGGCCCCCCAGGTCCCTCAATTGTCCCTCCATGTCCATCAATTGTCCGTCCATGGCCCCTCAGGTCCCTCCATGTCCCCCCCGGGTCCCTCCAGGTCCCTCCATGACCCCTCAGGTCCCTCAATTGTCCCTCCATGTCCATCAGTTGTCCCTCCATGACCTCTTGAGTCCCTCAATGGTCCCTCCATGGCCCCTCAGGTCCCTCCAGGTCCCTCCATCCCCCCCAGGTCCCTCCATGTCCCCCCAGGCAGGAGTGCCAGTGGAATCCTGGGGTTCTGGGGACCCTCAAGGGCCCTTCATGGATCTCCCGTGGCCCGAGGCTCCCCCACCCCTTGGACAAGGACCTCCTGCCCAAAAGAAAAGGTATTTATGGTTTTTCTTTGGTTTAATTGGTTTAATTTGGTTGAATTTACCCCGTAAGATGAGGCAGGACGCTGTTCTCACAAGGTCAACCAGAAAGGACACCTGAAAAGAGGCAAAAAACCTCTGTCTGGTATAACCCAGATTTGGTTTTCATTGCTTGGATTTGACCAAAAATTATTCATTTTGACCTGAAGATTTGGGAGGCTGATAACCCTCAAGGTTCCTTTTGAATTATTTTAAGATTTGGGATTGTTTCCTTTGGGTTTTCTCCAGACAAAGGGGTTTTAGGACCCAGAGGAGCCTCCTTTGGTTTCCTTCCAGTCCCGCCGAGGAATCCCTGGAATGCTGAAGCTGGAGATCAATGTCCTGTGGGTCTCTGTTTTGTTTCATTTTCCAGGCTTCGTTGTGTGTTAAAAGTCGTGTTTTTTTTGTTTATTCACGGGAAATAACCTCGAAGGAGGAACAGAAACTCCCCCGTGCCCGTTTGAAACTTAAATAATTAAGATTTGTCCTTTTTAACCGTGAGATTGCAACAGACACATTTAAAAAGATGCAAAGGAATAAGGTTAAATCGAACTTTAAATTCATTTTGCGTCGGGTGTGATGACAATCAGAGCTCGGAAGAGACCGAGGGAGTGAATTTTGTCGTCGAGCAACTGAGAGCTGCGGGATTTTTTTTAAGATTCGCTCAAATGGAGCAGAACACGCATTTCGTGGTCTGCGGGGACATCTCGTGGGTTTTATGCGGTAAAACAATTCGAGTGTGAGGGGGAGCTGCGAATTTCGTGGTCTGCGGGGACATCTCGCGGTTTTATGCGGTAAAACAATTTTATTGTGTGTGTAAACTGCGTATTTCGTGGTCTGCAACGACATCCTGTGACCTGGAACGTGCAAAACTCATAAAATAAACAATTTTAAAGAACTTCCCGGGTGTGTGAAGGTGTCTGAGCGGGAGCCTCAATTCGCGGCCACAGAAGGACGAAAGGAGGGAGAATTTAACCCACGAAGTGCCGGGAGAGAGTAAGAAACACTTAAAGACGGTGGAATAGATGAAGGAAAGTGATGAAATTTAAAATAAAGTTTGATTATATAAAAGAAGCCGCTCGGCTGGACGAGGAAGGACATCGGGGATTTTGAATAAAGGGCCCAGAGACAAGAAGTGCTTGATTTAAGAGTGGATCTGAGTGGGTTTATAAGACAATTAGTTGAGAGAAGAGACGAATTAGGGTCCGACCCTCAGTGATTCAGAGTGTTTGCAACTGGGAACCGGATTGGGAACAGGACCCCTGGGTCAGCCGGTTTTGGGGTGACCCCAGAGGAGGTTTCTGGGAGTTTTTTTGGGGGTGACCTCGGGGGGTTTTTGGGGTGAACCCGAAGGATTTCGGGCTGACCCCAGGGGAGGTTTCTGGGGTTTTTTTGGGGGTGACCTCGGGGGGTTTTTGGGGTGAACCCGAAGG
>NW_020922137.1:0-3966 GCF_003984885.1 Neopelma chrysocephalum
GGGCTGCGGGGAGCGCGGCTGTGGGTTGGAGGGCTCGGGAGGGTTTAACGGAGGAGTTCGAGGGTTCCAGGGGACGTTTTGAGGGGTCCCTGAGGGGGTTCGGTTTCCTGAGGGAATCACGGGGGAAATTAAAGGTCCCTGAAGGGGTTTGGGAGTCTCTGAGGGCGGTCTGGTTTCTGAGGAGACTTGGGGTGTCCCAGGTGGGCTTTGGGGGTCTCTGAGGAGGTTTGGGGGTCTTGGGGGGCTTTGCGGGGACCTTTTTGGCAGTTTTGGGGTCTGTAGGGGGTTTAAGGGGTCCCAGACGGTTTTGAGGCTCCGTGAGGGGGATTGGGGGGTCCTTGAATGGGCTTGGGAGGTTTCGGGGGGTTTTGCGGGTCACTGAGAGGGTTTAGGGGGTGCTGGGGAGGGGTGAGGTCTCTGAGGGGATTTGAGGGGACCTGGAGGAGGTTTCGATGGGTCGAGGGGTCGATTTCTGAGGGGATTTCAGGGGTTTGAGGGGATTTTGGGGGGGTTCCCTAAAGTCCAGCAGTGGGTTCCTGGGGTCCCCCAGCCCCCAGGGGAGGGGTCCTGTGGGTGCCCCCAAAATCGGGGGGGCAGATATACTACCTCCAGATAAGGGGATCCCAGTGCCCCCAGTATATCCCAATGACCTTCCAGTGACCCTCAGTATGGCCCAGTAACCCCCTCAGTGACCAGCCAGTGTGTCCCAGTGACCTCCCACTGCCCCCAAGTATGGCCTAGTGATCCTCCAGTGAGCACTCAGTAACCCCCAGTGTGGCCCAGTAACCTCCCAGTGTCCCCTCGTGTGTCCTGGTAATCCCCCAGTAACTCCCCAGGCCCACCCAGTGCCCTCTCAGCGTCCCTCAGCAACTCCCCAGTCCCTCCCAGTGCGCCCTGGTTCCCCCCAGTGTGTCCCAGTATCCCCCAGTAATCACCCAGTGCCCCCCAAACCCCCCAACTGTTCCCAACGTGTCCCCAGATGCCCTTGGCCTTTCTGTGAGTTGGGGGGGGCGTTTTTGGTGTCAGAGTGTCCAGGGGGGGCTCCTGGGGTGAGGTGGAACATTGGGGACATCAGAGATGGGGAGTGGGGACAGTGGAATTGGGGGTATCGGGGGGGAATTATGGCCATGGGGAGGCCCTGGGGACATGGGAGACACCAGGGGGGTCTTGGGGTGTCAAGAGGGGACACTGGGGACACCAGGAGGGTCTCAGGACCCACCTGCTCATGGTGCTGCCCCTCCTCTCCCCCCCCCAGGCCCCATTAGCCCCCCCCAAATGTCCCCCAACTCCCCTTTTTCCTTTAATCCCTGCCCCCCACAGATCCCTTTGACCCCCCAATGCTCCTTTTAACTCCCCCCCAAGCACCCAAAACCCCCAAATCCTCACCCAACTCCCCCCTCCACCCCCCCAATCTCCCCCTGCTCCCCCTCAAATCCTTTCCAACCCCCCCCCAAACAGGGATCACCCGGCACCCTGGGACAGGAACACAGTGGGCTGTACTGGGGGCACTGGGCTGTACTGGGAGGGCACTGGGGGGGGCTCAGGTGTCCCACGACAACCTGTCCCAGCTCCAGGAGAGATCTGGGGAGCAGTGAGGAGTTACTGGTCTGTCCTGGTTTGTACCCTCAATCCCCAAAGCCCCTCCCCAGCTCCCCCAGGACCTTCCTGCACCCCAAAGTCCCCCAGGCCCCCCCAGGCCCCTGACTTAGTCCTGCTGCCCCTTGAGCATCTGCAGCTCCTGCAGAACCAGGCATTTCTTTGCTCCCCACAGGGTCGTTCCCACCCCCAGAATGGAATCTGGAGGCAGCAGGATGTGCACAGTGCTCCCATTTCCTACAGTGCAAAGGGGCTGCAGGGAATGATTCCCCTGCTCTTGCAAATCTGCCAAAACCTGCAGGGCACAGAAGGGGGAGCTTCAGGAATTTGCTGGCCTTGGGAGTGGAGCTAACAAGGTATTGAGAGGAACATATCCCTCAAATACAATCTCTGTGCATACACAATATCTGTCTGGACAGACAGATAAAGCAATAATCAGATATATTCTGTATCATATATATGGCACATATTCTATAGAATCCATCCTTAGGTGTTGTATGATAGATCTGTAAGATATTACAAAGAATAAGCAATAATAAGGCAAGTGTCCTCCTTAGGGACACACACTTCAGAAGGGAACTTGCACTTGATCCTCCCCTTCAGCTTCGAGCCCCCCGGTGCCACAGAGGGGGACAGAGCTCCTGTGGAACATTCTATTCCATTGACACAGAGCAAGGAATAAACCCAAACTATTGCCTGGGTTTGTTCCCTGGGGGTCTCTGCAGCAGCAAGCCCAGCACCACACTGACTGCTCTGGGCTGTGCAGGCATTTGTGCTTCTGCCTGTCTCACACACACAGAAAAGTCTGGTGTAGTGCTGCCCTCAGGAAAACCCCCCCAACCTTGTTCCAGCTAAAGCCGTGGAATTTGTCTTTGTTTCCCTTGGGTTCAGGGTCAGGCTGTGCCTGTGTCCAGCCCAGAGGCTCAGAAAAGCATTTCTCCCGTCCCTCTGCAATCTGCTGCTGCAGACAGGACCCAGGCACTGGTGGCACTGGGAGTGAACAGCAGAGTGTTTCCAGGGGCTCTCTGAAGGAACACAAGTGTCCAAAGAAACCAGCACAAGTGTCCACAGAAGTCCCAGTCCTTCATCCCTGAATGAGCTCATTCAGCCCAGGAAAAACTGTCTAAGTTTTATTTCCATGGAAGGATCTTTTTCCCACTTGAACACCAGTTTGGTTCCAAACCGGTTCTTTCATTTCCTCCTCCCAATTTCCCTGAAGGACACTGACAGGGACCATGGACACTGACAGGGATCACAGTTTGTCCCTTGGCCATACACCTCCTGTTGTTTGGCAGCACAGGAGAGGTTAATTAGAGCCCAGGCTCCAATCCCAGGGCATCCATTGGATCAGCACTTGGGGATACAAACTGACTTTGGGCTCAGGATGCAGCTGCCAGCACAGATTTCCCTGCAAAGTCTGCAGTGAGTCAAGCTCTGGAGAGGAGATTGTGCCCCATGGATGGGATTGCAGAGGGTCTCTCAGGTCCCCAGCATGAACCATCACTCTCTGCAAGTCCCTGCCAGGAGGTTGTAGCCAGGTGGGGGTGGGGCTCTTGTGCCAGGAAGCAGCAGTAGGACAAGAGGGCTGGGTCTTGAGCTGTGCCAGGGGAGGTTTAGGTTGGATATTAGGAGGGAATTTTTTGCCGAGAGGGTAATCAGGCCTTGGAATGGGCTGGGCAGGGAGGGGGTGGAGTCAGCGTCCCTGGAGGTGTTGAAGGTGAGAGTGGATGTGGCATCAGTGCCATGGTCTGGGAAGCACGGTGGGGTTGGATCCAGGGTTGAACTTGATGATCTCGGAGGTCTTTTCCAACCTGGCTGATTCTGTGATTCTCTGATTCCCCTTCCTATGGCAGCACATGCTTGAGGCTCTATCCCCAGGGTTATAGAGATGTCTGTCCATGTATATCTGCAAGGTTAGTCTGTAAATGTATGGTGTTAGAAAAGCAGACTAAGTTGTGGGATAGTTCTAGAAGGAGAAAGAAGCCCAGAGACCAGTGGAAGCAGGCAGCCCTCAGCTTGCACATCATGTCCCCTCCCTGCAGGTTCCTGTCCTTGAGCCCAGGCCCTGAGGTGATGCTGAGAAGTGGCGCGGAGGTGAGCCCAGAGCTGTCCCTGAGTTGAGCCTGAGAATAAGTGCAAGGCAGAGGTGCTGCTGATGAACACAAACTGTGCCTGGACACACAGCCTGCAAGGAGGAACAGAGACAGCCCTGGCAGTGTGGGGGGCCAGGTTGTCCCTGTGCCTTCCCCTGCAGGCCCTGGCTGTCCCTGCTGGGCCCCTGTCCATCCCCATCAGGTCCCTGCCCGTCCCCCCCGGGCTGAGCTCCCCCCAGGAAGTGCCGTGGAGCTGAAGCTGCTGCCATCCCCCCCC
>NW_020922138.1:0-4122 GCF_003984885.1 Neopelma chrysocephalum
AGGGACACATCCCGATATATCGCGACATAATTACCCCTAATAACGCATTAATTACCCCCAATAACCCCCTAATAACCATTAATTACCCCCTAATAACCATTAATTACCCCCTAATGAGTCCAAATAACCCCCTGATTACTCCTAGTAATGCCTTAATTACCCCCAATAACCCCCTAATAACCCCTAAAACCCCCCTAATAACCACTAATTACCCCTAATAACCATTAATTACCCCCAAATAACCCCATAAATACCCCTAATAACGCCTTAATTACCCCCAATTACCCCCAATAAGCCTTAATAACCTCCTAATAACCGTTAATTTCCCCGTAATAACTCTTAATAACTCTTAATAAGCCCCCAATAATGCCCTAATACCAATTAATAATCTCCTAATTATCTCCAATAACCACCTAATTATCCCTAATAACACATAATAACCCCTAATTAACTCTCAGTTGCCCCCTAATTATCCCCAATAAATCCCTTATTACCTCAACAACACCGTAATTACCCCAATAACCCCCTAATTACCCCAATAACACCCTAATGATGCCCTAATATCTGTTAATAATCTTCTAATTAAACCTCAATAACCCATAATTACTGCTAATGACTCCCTAATTATGCCAAATAACCCCCTAATTACTGCTAATGACTCCTTAATTATGCCTAACAGCCCCCTAACAACCATTAATAAACCCCTAATTACTCCTAATAACCCATAATTATCCCCAACATCCCCCTAATTACCCTAATAACCTCCTAATAATCATTAATAACCCCCTAATTACTTGCAATACCCTCCTAAAAACCCTCAATAACCCCCTAATAAGCATTAATTATCCTCTAATTAACACTAATTACGCTAATTACACTTGGCGCCCCCTGCAGGCCTGGCGGCGGCGGGCTGGGACACTCAGCGACCCCTGCTGGCCCCGGACGAGTGGCGGCTCCAGTGGGCGGGGCCAACGCCGGAAGAGGGCGTGGCCAAACCGTGACCCCACCCCCTCCTCCCTCAAGCCCCGCCCCCAACAAGGAGAGACCAAATAAAAACGACCCCAAAAAAGGCCCCGATTTGGGGCTTTTCGTGGCCAAAAATGTGAAGTTTTGGGGCGGGAGAGATTTTGGGGCCGTTTTGGGTTCATTTGGGTCCATTTGGGGTAAATTGGGGCCGTTTTGGGGGAATTTGATGCAATTTTGGGGTAATTTGGGGCCATTTTGGGCTCAATTTTGGGCTCATTTTGAGGCCATTTCTGGGTAATTTGGGGCCATTTTTGGGGGGGAAATTTGGGGCGTTTTGAGGTCGTTTTTGGGCTCATTTTGAGGCCATTTTGGTGGAAATTTGGGACCATTTTGGGGGGGGGAAAATTGGGCCGTTTTGGGGTAATTTGGGGACATTTTTAGGGGGAAATTTGGGGCGTTTTGGGGCCATTTTGGGCTCATATTTTGGCCCGTTTTGGGGTCATTTCGGGCTCATTTTGGGGTAATTTGGGGCCATTTGGGGGGCATTTGGGGGAAATTGGGCACGTTTGGGGGAAATTTGGGGCTTTTTGGGGTCATTTTTGGGCTCATTTTGAGGCCATTTTGGGGCCATTTTTGGCTCATTTGGGGGCGATTTTGGGGCCATTTTGGGGGTAATTTGGGGCCATTTTTGGCTCATTTGGGGGCGATTTTGGGGCCATTTTGGGGGTAATTTGGGGCCATTTGGGGGAAATTGGGGGATTTTGGGGGAAATTTGGGGCATTTTGGGGTCATTTTGGAGTAATTTGGGGCCATTTTGGGCTCATTTTTTGGCTCATTTTGAGGCCATTTTGGGGTCATTTGGGGCCATTTTTTGGGGGAAATTTGGGGCGTTTTGGGGCCATTTTGGGCTCATTTTTTGGCTCATTTTTGGGCTCATTTTGGGCTCATTTTTGGGCCCATTTTGGGCTCATTTTGGGATAATTTGGGGCCATTTGGGGGATTTGGGGGAAATTGGGGGGTTAGGGGGAAAATTTGGGGCATTTCGGGGTCATTTTGGGGCTGATTTTTGGGCTCATTTTGAGGCCATTTTGGGGTAATTTGGGGCCATTTGGGGACCATCTTGGGGCTCATTTTGAGGCCATTTTGGGGTCATTTGGGCTCATTTTGGGGTCATTTTTTGGCTCATTTTGGGGCTCATTTTTGGGCTCATTTGGGGGTAATTTGGGGCTATTTTTGGGTTGTTTTGCTCAATTTTCAGGTATTTCGGGGCCGTTTTCTCCCATTTTTGGGTCTCCCAGACTCATATTTTTTTGGGGGGGTGGGCGTGTCTTTATTTTGGGTGGGCGTGTCTTTATTTTGGGTGGGCGTGTCTTTATTTTGTGGGCGTGGCCTCAGGCGAAGTACCCCCAGAGGAACGAGGCCACGCCCATCAGGATCAGGGCGTTGACGTCGACCAATCGGCTCCACCGGGGGTCCTCCGGTGGGGGCGTGGCCACGGCCTCGGCCACGCCCCCTCCTCCTCCTGTCGATGGCTCCACCCCCTGCGCCGCTGGCTCCGCCCCTCTCGCCGCTGGCTCCGCCTCCACGTCTGGAATTTTGGGGGGGGGAAGGGGGAGGAGTCAGGACCCCAAAATTGGGGACACGCCCCCAAAATTGGGACCCACCCAAAAATTGGGACCCCAAAATTGGGGCCCCCAAATTTGGACCCTCCCCATATCTGGGACCCCCCAATTGGGACCCACCCATAATTGGGACCCCAAAATTGGGACCCACCCCATAACTGGGACCCCAAAAATTGGGACCCCCCCCCAAAATTGGGACCCCCAAAATTTGGGATCCTCAAAATTGGGACCCCCCCCAAATTGGGACCCCCAAAACTGGGACCCCCAAAATTGGGACCCACCCAAAATTTGGGACCCCCCCACAACCGGGACCCCCAAATTGGGACCCCCAAGATCACCTGGGACCCCTCAGACCCCCAAATTTGGGACCCCCAGACACCTGAGACCCCAAATTTGGGTCCTTTAAGGTCACAGGGACCCCCCAAACCCCCAAATTTGGGTCCTTTAAGGTCACCTGGGAGCCCCCAAACCCCCAAATTTGGGGACCCCCATAACCGAGACCCCCAAATTTGGGTCTTCAAGTACCTGAGACCCCAAATTTGGGTCCTTTAAGGTCACCAGGACCCCCAGACCCCAAATTTGGGTCCTTTAAGGTCACCAGGACCCCCAGACCCCAAATTTGGGTCCTTTAAGGTCACCTGGACCCCCCAAAACCCCCAAATTTGGGTCCTTTAAGGTCACCTGGGACCCCCCAGACCCCCAAATTTGGGACCCCCAGACACCTGAGACCCCAAATTTGGGTCCTTTAAGGTCACCAGGACCCCCCAGACCCCCAAATTTGGGTCCTTTAAGGTCACAGGGACCCCCCAGACCCCCAAATTTGGGGGTCCCCCCTCACCCTGGAGTTGGACCCCCCCGTTTTTGGGGGCGTCCAGGTCGATCCGGGGCTCCCGACTGTGGCGGAGGCTGAAAACCAACCGGTGCAGCTGCAAAAGATCCCCCGAAAAATCACCCGGGACCCCCCAAAATTACTTGGGACCCCCCAAAAATCATCTGGGGGGGTCGAAAATTATTTGGGACCCCCAAGAAATCAGCTGGGACCCCCCAAAAGTCATTTGGGAGCACCCCAAAATCACCCGAGACCCCCCAAAAATCATCTGGGACCCCCCAAAAATCATTTGGGACGCCCCAAAAATCAGCTGGGACCCCCCAAAATTCATCTGGGACCCGCCGAAAATCAGCTGAGGGGGGTCAAAATACACCCGGGGGGGTCGAAAAATCGTCTGGGACCCCCCAAAAATCATCTGGGACCCCCCAAAAATCACCCGGGACCCCCCAAAAATCACCCGGGACCCCCCAAAAATCACCTGGGACGCCCCAAAAATCAGCTGGGACCCCCCAAAATTCATCTGGGACCCGCCGAAAATCAGCTGAGGGGGGTCAAAATACACCCGGGGGGATCGAAAAATCGTCTGGGACCCCCCAAAAATCATTTGGGACCTCCAAAAAATCACCCGGGACCCCCCAAAAATCACCCGGGACCCCCCAAAAATCACCCGGGACCCCCCAAAAATCACCCGGGACCCCCCAAAAA
>NW_020922139.1:0-1016 GCF_003984885.1 Neopelma chrysocephalum
CCCCCCCCCCAGGGAAATTTGAGGGGCAGGAGGTATCTGACCAAATTTGGGGGTCTCCTGCAAGGGGAGTTGGATTTTGGGGTGAAGGAGCCCGATTTTGGGGGGGCTCAGGGTCAGGGGGTCCCCTGGAGGCAGAAATGGGGGTTCGGGTCCCCCCCCCAGGGAAATTTGGGGGGCAGGAGGTGCCCCGGGGGTTTGGGGGTGAAGGAACCCGATTTTGGGGGTCTCAGGGTCGGGGGGGGTCACCCGGAGGCAGAAATGGGGGTTCGGGTTCCCCCCAGGAAAATTTGGGAGGGAGGAGGAGCCCAAAGGAGAACCCGGATTTTGGGGGGTCCCCTGCGAGGGCAGGGGGGTTTAGGGGTGAAGGAACCCGATTTTGGGGGGCTCAGGGTCGAGGGGTCACCCAGAGACAGAAATGGGGGTTCGGGTCCCCCCCCCAGGGAAATTTGAGGGACAGGAGGTGTCTGCCCAGGTTTGGGGGTCCCCTGCAAGTGGGGTGGGTTTGGGAGTGAAGGAGCCCGATTTTGGGGGGGCTCAGGGTTAGGGGGTCCCCTGGAGGCAGAAATGGGGGTTCGGGTCCCCCCCCCCAGGGAAATTTGAGGGGCAGGAGGTATCTGACCAAATTTGGGGGTCTCCTGCAAGGGGAGTTGGATTTTGGGGTGAAGGAGCCCGATTTTGGGGGGGCTCAGGGTCAGGGGGTCCCCTGGAGGCAGAAATGGGGGTTCGGGTCCCCCCCCCAGGGAAATTTGGGGGGCAGGAGGTGCCCCGGGGGTTTGGGGGTGAAGGAACCCGATTTTGGGGGTCTCAGGGTCGGGGGGGGTCACCCGGAGGCAGAAATGGGGGTTCGGGTTCCCCCCAGGAAAATTTGGGAGGGAGGAGGAGCCCAAAGGAGAACCCGGATTTTGGGGGGTCCCCTGCGAGGGCAGGGGGGTTTAGGGGTGAAGGAACCCGATTTTGGGGGGCTCAGGGTCGAGGGGTCACCCAGAGACAGAAATGGGGGTTCGGGTCCCCCCCCC
>NW_020922140.1:0-3140 GCF_003984885.1 Neopelma chrysocephalum
TAGGGGATTTTTAGGGGGGGGTTGGGGGGATTTGGGGTTTTTAAGGGATTTTCAGAGGGGTTTGGGGGGGGTTTGGGGGGATTCGGGGACACCTTGTTTAGTTTGGGGGGGGCTAGAGGGGATTTGGGGGGATTTGAGGGGGGTTTGGGGTTTTTGTGGGAGGGATTTGGGGGGATTTGGGGTCGGAGGGGAGCCGGGAATGAGAGTTCTGTGGGGTTTGAGGGGCCTTTGGGGGGGGCTCAGGAAGGGCTGGGGGGGCTTGGGAGGTTCAAGGGGAGGTCTGGGGGCTTTGAGGGGGTCGGGGTCGGGGGGTTTGGGGGGGATTTGAGGGGATTTTGGGGGGATTCGGGGGGGATTTGGGGGTTGGAGAGAGGACAGGAATGGGGGTTCTGTGGGGTTTGAGGGGGGATTTGGGGGGGCTTGTGAGGCTCAAGGGGGGGTCTCAGGGCCTTGGGGGGTCTGGAGAGGGGAGTTTAGGGGGATTTTAGGGGGATTTTGGGGTGTTTTGGGGGATTTGGGTGTTGGGGACCCCCCCAATCCCCCCCAAATCCCCCCCCCCAGGCCTCGGAGCTCGGGATGACGTCGACGTTCTACAAATACATCCTGACCACCATGGTGAGCCCTGACCCCTGACCCCGAGATGACCCCGGGCTGACCCCTGACCCCTGAATGACCCCTGAGTGCCTCCTGACCCTAATGTGACCCCTTGACCCCAGGGTGACCCCCCCACCAACCCCTGACCCCGGGGTGATCCCCAACCTTTGGGTGACCCCCCTGAGTGACCCCTGGGTGACCTCTGGGTGACCCCAATGACCCCCCGAGTGACCTCAATGACCCCCACGTGACCCCAGGGCTTTCCCCGGCCCCCCCCCCTTCCCAGTGACCCCCCCATGACCCCCCCATGACTTCCCATGACCCCTGAGTGACCCCAATGGCCCCTGTGTGACCCCGTGACCCCCCTGTGACCCCTGTGTGACCCCCAGGACTTCCCCCTTCTCCCCCTGGAGTCCCTCCCAGCCCCCCCTTACCCAGTGACCCCCCCTGACCCCTGAGTGACCCCTTGACCCCCGTGTGACCCCCCAGGACTTCCCCCTGCTGCACCTGGAGTCCCTCCCGGCCCCCCCGGCCACGGTTTTGGGGTTCTCGATGTTCAACACGAGCCACCGGTTCTACGGCGAGTTCGTGCGGAGCCTCAACATGTCCTGGAGGGAGAGCTGCGACCTCCGGCCCTACCCCGGCCCCGCGGTGAGGGGGGACCCCGAAAACACCCGGGGGGAACCCCAAAAACCTGAGGGGAACCCAAAAAACCCCAGCAGGAAACGCCCCAAAAACCTGGCGGGAAATGCCCCAAAAAATCCATCGGGAAACACCCAAAAAACCCCAGCAGGAAATGCCCCCAAAAACTCCCAGGGGGGCCCCAAAAACCTGGTGGGAAACGCCCCAAAAACCCCTGTGAGGACCCCTAAAAAATCTGATGGGAAACGGCCCAAAAACCCTCAGGGGGAACCCAAAAACCTGGTGGGAAATGCCCCCAAAAACCCCTGGGGGGATCCCCAAAAACCTGGTGGGAAATACCCCAAAAACCACAGGGGAGGGACCCCAAAAACCCAGCGGGAAACACCCCAAAAACCCCCGGGGGAACCCCAAAAATCCCGGCGGGAAACGCCCCAAAAACCCCAGCAGGAAATGCCCCAAAAACCCTCGGGGGGACCCCAAAAACACCCGGGGGGAACCCCAAAAAACCTGGCGGGAAATGCCCCAAAAACACGGCGGGAAACACCCCAAAAACCCCCGGGGGGAACCCCAAAAACCCGGCGGGAAAGGCCCCAAAAACCCCGGGGGAGACCCCAAAAAAACCTGTTGGGAAATGCCCCAAAAAGCCCCGGGGGGACCCCAAAAACCCGGTGGGAAACACCCCAAAAACCTGGTGGGAAACGCCCTGAAAACCCCCGGGGGGAACCCCTAAAAAACCCCCAAGGGGACCTCAAAAACCTGGTGGGAAACGCCCCAAAAACCTGGTGGGAAATGCCCCCAAAACCCCCTGGGGGGAACCCCAAAAACCCGGAGGGAAACGCCCCAAAACCCCTGGAGAGACCCCAAAAACCTTGAGAGGAACCCAAAAACTTGAGGGAAACTCAACATCTCGGGGAACCCGAATTCTTGTGGGAACTGGGCGGACCCGGGGGTGGATTTTGGGGCCCAAGGGGACCCCAAATGTCACGAGGGAGGAGGATCTCAAAAATCTTGAGTGGAACCCAAAAATCTTGAGTGGAACCCAAAAATCTTGAAGAGGAACCCAAAAACTTGAGGGAACTCGAAAACATTGAAGTCTCAGAGAACCCGAATTCTTGTGGGACCTGGGCGGACCCGGGGGTGGATTTCGGGGCCCGAGGGGACCCCAAACGTCACGAGGGACCCCAAAACCTGGAAGGACCTCAAAAATCTTGAGTGGAACCCAAAACGTTGAGGGGGAAACCCAAAAATCCTGAAGGGGAACCCAAAAAACTTGAGGGAAACTCAACGTCTTGGGGAACCCAAATTCTTGGGGGATTTGGTGGGACCTGGGGGGACCTGGGGGTGGATTTCGGGGCCCGAGGGGACCCCAAACGTCACGAGGGGCCCTGAAACCTGGAAGTACCTCAAAAATCTTGAGTAGAACCCAAAAATCTTGAAGGGGAACCCAAAAACTTAAGGGGAAACCCAAAAATCTTGAGGGAAACCCAAAAATCTTGAAGGGGAACCCAAAAACTTAAGGGGAAACCCAAAAATCTTGAGGGAAACCCAACATCCTGGGGACCCAAATTCTTGGGGTGACCTGGGCGGCCCCGGGGGTGGATTTTGGGGCCTGAGGGGACCCCAGACCTGTTGATGGAAACCCAAAAACCCAGAAAGGGACCCCAAGAGTCTTGAGAACCCAAAATCTTGAGTGGAACCCAAAAAATTGAGAGGAACCCAAAATCTTGAGGGAAACTCAACGTCTCGGGGAACCCCAATTCTTGGTGGGACCTGGGCGGCCCCGGGGGTGGATTTTGGGGCCCGAGGGGACCCCAAACATCACAAGGGACAAAGACCTCAAAAATCTTGAGTAGAACCCAAAATCTTGAGTGGAACCCAAAAAATTGAGAGGAACCCAAAATCTT
>NW_020922141.1:0-2846 GCF_003984885.1 Neopelma chrysocephalum
CTTTATCGCTCTCACACAGTTTGATCTCATCTGCTGGCAGGTTCCTGCAAAAAAAAATATCTGGCCCACTATGGACCCATTATTAAAAAGAAGGAATTATCTGTTTATCCAACTCCTTATCTGGCATGATGCCACTAGGGCAGCAATCATGGAGAAGTCTGGAACGTGTTTTCTCCAAAAAGCAAATAAACTCAGAGCATGCTGGAGCTCTTTTTTACTCCTCAGCATCTTTATTTGCTGTAGGGTGGCCAAGGTGTCAGAGGGAATACACACGGCTACTTTTTCTGTGGGAATTTGAAGTCTCAGACTTTCCAAGTGGGTGATAGTATTTGTCTGGTCCACTGTGGTGACATGAGCAATCTGGGCAATCAATTCAGCTTTGTTATGTCCAGCAGCTGTTTGTGAGCCAGTGTCAGCACCGAGGTAACTCACTGGCAGCTGCCACTGCCCATTAGGTTAATGGACAGGCCCCCTCCCCCCCCGAGGATAGTTTATCAATCAATCAATCTATCTATCTATCTATCTATCTATCTATCTATCTGTAGGGTTTAGTTTAGAACAATTTTGTCTCCATGTAAAGTAGGTTTGGGGCAGTTTTGGCTCCTGTCTATAGTGATATAAAAACACAAAAATAACACTTCCCCTCTCTGGCTCCAAGCCCAGCCTGTCCCCTCCAGGGGTGGGTGTTCCCCCCTCTGCCCTGGGCAATTCCTTTGCCCATGGGCAGCAAAACCCCCACTGCTTCTGCAACTGGAGAGTGTTGGAGCCATGGACCATTAACATTCCAGTCTCTCCCAGCTCTGCATCCCAAAAGTCAAGAGGGATCAATCTGTCACCTCAAAGTAAATCAATCCCACTGAAAATGGCTCGATCCCACCCCAAAATTCCTGTGTTTCTTATTTTCCCTATGTAATTCTGGGGCAGCCGCTGCCACCTCTCAGCCCTCTGCAGGCTGAGGCTTGGCCTTGCACTTTTTCCTTTGCTGGATTTCTTCATCAAATATTTCTCTCTCCCTGAAAAGAAAAATTTGGAAGGTTTTCAATAATCTGGACATCTTTAGACCATCTGGACAAATTACAGTTTGCAGTGTTGGAACAGCTCAGCCAGAACGTTTTCCATGTTTAATCATTTATTCCCATCCCTCCCAGGAGGGAGGACACTGAACTCTTCCACAGAAACAGAAAACTAGTAACAAAAATTCAGAGACTACTGAAAATGAAAAATACCTTTTGCTCACAGGTGGCCCTTTCATGTCCTTCTCTTCTGCCTTCCTGCCTTCCATGTTATCCACGGTAGGAGTTGCCTAGATAATGGCCCAAAAAAGCTTTTTAATTCCTTTATAATCATTCCCGAAAACTGAATCACAACTGGGGGTTGAGAGACCAAACAGGTGTTCAGGCTGGAGAGCCAGAGGCAGCTCCCCAGAGAGAGGCCTCAGAGATAGCAATGGAATCCATCAGACAGCCTTGGGCACTGTGAGAGGGAGAGAAGAAGCTGCAAACTTCAGGGGAAGGACACCTGTGGTGAACACCTGTGACCAAAGTTAAAAATGAGAAGGGAAAGACTGTTTTAGTTTACCCCACTTATGAAATATGAATTAATTTATAATTAAGAATGACAGTGTGTTGTTAGAAAAATTTGAATAGTGTGGATAAGTTAGAAAAAGTGTGTGACAGTATGTTAAATAGGTCCATGCATGCCTCCTTCGCTATAGCCTCAAAATTCCTGTGCTAGGTGGAATAAAAAAGCTTTAATGTAAACACTGCATGCCTTTTCTGCCATCTTGGGGTGGACGAGGAGGACGGAAGAATAAAACTTCTATTTTTAGTGACACAGTGAAATTGTCTTTATTAACAGCCAACAATAGTAAAAGAGTTTAAAACTGTGTCAGGACAGATTTTAGGCATCGGCAGTTCTCCACAATTCCTTTAGTTCCAAGAGCTCTGCAGTGTCACAACTGGCCCTTGATTCCATGAGGTTCTAAAAAGTCCCAGGGTTCCTTTGGTTCCATAAGACTCTGCAGTGTCACAATGGCCTCTTGTTTCCATGAGATTCCACAGTGTCCCGGGATTCATTTTTTCCATGAGGTCATGGAATTTTATTATGGAGCCCTGATTCCATGCAGCCATGCTGTGTCACAATGGCACCTTGGTTCCATGAGATCCTACAGTGTCCCAAGGTTCCTTCTGGAGCATGAGACCCTGCAGTGTCACAGGCGCCCCTTGATTCCATGATATTCCACAGGGTTCCTCTGATTCCATGCGACTCCACATGTCACAATGGCCCTTGATTCCATGAGGTACCAGAGTGTCGCAATGATCCCTTAATTCCATGAGGTTCCACAGTGTCCCAAGGGTCCCTTTAGCTCCGTGGGGCTCTTTGACATCCCGTGACCTCACGGCTCTTTAGGAGCCCTGAGAATTTCAACAGGGGGAAGTGTCGAATTCTGCCCTGGGATGGGGCAACCCCGGATGGATGGACAGACTGGGAAGGAGAGGCTGGAAAGCAGTGCTGGGAAAGGGCCCTGGGGGTGCTGGTGGGTGGCCAGTTGGCCCTGAGTCAGCAGTGCCCTGGCAGCCAGGAGGGCCAAGCCTGTCCTGGGGGCATCAGGCCCAGCATGGCCGGCCGGGCCAGGGAGGGGATTGTCCCGCTCTGCTCTGCCCTGGGGCAGCCTCACCTGCACCATTGGGGCACTTTGGGGGGACACAATGGAAGGGAGAGATTGAGCCATTAGAGAGTGTCCAAAGGAGGGCAAGGAAGATGGGGAAGGGCCTTGTGGGGAAGCCGTGTGAGGACACCGAGGGCACTTGGTGTGTTCAGCTGGAGAAGAGGAGACTGAGGGGAGA
>NW_020922142.1:0-6457 GCF_003984885.1 Neopelma chrysocephalum
ACGGTGCCAATTGACACAGTGTAGCAGAGAAACTGGGAGGTCCTGCCATAAGATTGCTCTTAATTATTTTCTGATCACCCCCTCTGGTCAAAGTCCATTTGTATGGCTGATGTGGGCTTTCCCTGCTTGGGGGAAGCTGCCACAAAAACACTGCAATGCAGATATAGTTTCTCATATCCACTCTCCACCGCATTATTGCTCTGCCTCCTTCGTCTACTCCTTTGCAGGGAGCAACGAGGTTTGCATTATCTTCTCGGCAGCAGTCAATATTCTTCAGGAGAATATGAGTTTATTATTTTTTCCTCTAAGCAAACTTAATGGCACACAGTTCTAAAGGTTTGTACCAATTCTTTTTATAGACCTCCCAGTTTTCTGGTACCAACCACTCCCATCCGCAGAATAACTTGTCAATTTCCAGAACACTCAATTGTTCATCAGAAGCAATAAGGAAATCTCAACATTCTATACAATTGATATTTTGTCTATTTGCTACACAATACTACTTTATACCACACAATACACATTTACAATTGACCCAACCTTGATGCCCTGAGCCTGGATATTTTATACAGGGAATTTTTTATGCAGGTCTTTTTGGCAGAGTAGTTTCAGTTTCAAATTCACAACAAAAAGGAAAGTTTTCCCTTTTTTAGCAATTTGATAGTCCACTTCCCCCGGTCTGGTAAGGGGTTGGTCCACTTCAGCTAACAGTTATATCGAACCTTTGTTAAGGTTAAGTCTGAAGGCACTTTAGACCAGGAGTATAGGCTGGATCTTATGTCCCGCTCAAAGCGATTCATTTACCAGTCCCGCTTTTCTGAATGTCATTCGGAGATCTCCGGGCTGGGAGGTTACAGTCCATTCAGGGGTGTTAATGGGTCCCTTAACACGAGATGCGTGAGTCCATCCTCTTTCAGCAGTACGAACGGCTGTATCTGTAGTGAGAAGAACGACAAAAGGTCCTTCCCAGCAAGGAGTTAATGAAGATTCTTTCCATGTCTTAATTAACACTCTGTCCCCAGGCTGTAATTTGTGTATGGCCATCTCTAACGGGGGCCTCTGAGTTACTAATCCTTTCTTTCTCAATTGCTGTCTTCTTTTCATTAACTCAATTATATACTCCCTTAAGAAGGTGTCTTCTACCTTTGGATTTTCTATTGGAATTCCAAAATCATATGGCATTCCATACATCATTTCAAATGGTGAGATTCCAGTGTCAGTACGTGGTTGGGTCCGAATGTATAATAAAGCCAATGGCAAACACTTTACCCAATTCATTTTAGTTTCTATCATTAATTTAGTCAATTGTTTCTTTATTTCACCATTCATTCTTTCCACTTTACCAGAACTTTGCGGGTGCCACGGTGTGTGGAACTCCCACTTGGTTCCAAAAAGCTCCGTTGTTTCTTTGATTATTTTAGAGGTAAAGTGTGGTCCCCTGTCTGAGTCCACCACTGCCACAATACCGTACCGCGGAATAATTTCTTCTAATAAAATTTTAATCACAGTTTTGGCGGTACACCTTGCTACTGGAAAGGCTTCTACATAGTGGGTGAGATGATCCACTAACACCAGTAGGTGGCGGTATCTCCCTACTTTAGGTAACTCAGTAAAATCTGCTTGCACTTTTTCAAATGGTCTCTTCGCCAACTCCCGTCCCCCTTGCACCCGCTCTCTCAATTGCCTTTTATTTACCTTCTGACAGGTTAAACACCCTTCAAGAGTTCTTTTTGCGATTCCATAAGATCCCACACAGACAAATTTGTTTTCAAATTGGTCCACTAAAGCCTGTGTACTCCAATGCGTTTGCTCATGTAATTTTTTCATAATCTTCTGGGCCAGACCTTTCGGGAGAACTTCCCGTCCATCTGGTAATAACCACTTATTATTTTCTTCTTTTGCTCCCAACTGTCGTAGTTTCTCCTTTTCTTGTTCACTGAAGCTTTTCAGAATGTCTATGTCCCTCTGTTCTGAACTAGTTATTACTAATAAAGCTGCCCTCTTTGCTTCTTCATCTGCTAAATTATTACCCCTTACTGTAAGCTTTAGTCCTTTTTGATGTCCCTTAATGTATACAACTGCAATCTGTTTTGGTTTTCTCAGTGCCTTTAAAATTTCTCGAATCAAAGTTTCATGAATAAGTTCCTTACCTTGAGTATTCATTAATCCTCTTTCTTCCCATATTTTGCCGAAAGTATGAACTACCCCAAACGCATATTTAGAATCTGTGAATATAGTGCCTGCTTTTCCATCTAATAGCCGTAAAGCTCTCAACAGTGCATATAACTCACAAGCCTGGGCTGACCACGTCTTGTCTAAAGGCCCAGACTCTTTAACCTGAAGAGTCCTTCCGTCAATCACTGCATATCCTGACTTTCGGTTCCCATCAATTACCCTAGATGAACCATCTATGTATAATTTCTCTCCCCCATTCAGTTCTTCCTCTTCTAAATCTTCCCTAATTTTTGTCTGAAAATTTATTACTTGTAGGCAATCATGTACCAGGTCTCCTTTGGGCTCCCCATATAGGAAATGGGCTGGATTTTGTAGATTTGTCACTTCTAGTTCTAATTTAGGTGAATGTAATAGAATGCTTTCATATTTTAACAACCGGCTATCTGTCAACCATTTCTCAGCTCTCTGCTGCAATACTCCCCTTATATTGTGAGGGGTAAAAACTCTCAATTCTCCCCCAAAAGTCACTTTTGTAGCTTCTTCAACTAACAAAGCCGTAGCCACAATAGCCTGCAAGCAAGTTGGCCACCCCCTGCTGACAGGGTCCAATAATTTTGAATAATATCCAACTGGTTTTCTCTGCCCAGCCCAAGTCTGAGTTAGGACTCCATATGCCGTACCATTTTCAGTATTCACAAACAAATAAAAAGGTTTTCGATTATCTGGTAAACTTAACACAGGTGCATTTACCAAATCTTCCTTCAATTTCTCTAATTGTTCGTCGTCTTTGTCACTCCACTTTACTAGCCCGTCTGTTGCCAATTTTTCATATAGGAACTTAACCTTACTGCTATAATTTTCAATCCATTGTCGACAGTACCCGAATAATCCCAAAAGCTGTCTAATCTGTCTTTTTGTTTTGGGCGTAGACAGTGACAAAATTCCATTCACTCGATCAGGATCTAATCTTTTATGTCCCTTACTCAGCCAGTGTCCCAAATATTTAACTTCTTCCTCTGTAAATTGCAGCTTAGACTTTGATACTTTTAACCCCTTTAGACTCAGAAAATTTAAGAGCCTAATACTTTCATCCCTAACAGCTTCTGACTTCTCCCCAGCAATTAACAAATCATCTACATATTGGATTAAGACGGTGCCTTCACGGGGTTCAAAGGTTTCTAATAAATGCTCCAAGGCTTGCCCAAATAAATTAGGGGACTCTGTAAATCCCTGGGGTAGGACAGTCCACCTAAACTGCTGTTTCCTATGAGAATCAGGGTCCTCCCATTCAAAGGCAAAATAATCCATACTGCTTTCCTCGAGAGGACATGCCCAAAAGGCATCCTTCAAATCAATGACGCTATACCATTTGTGTTCAGGGGAAAGTTGGTTTAATAAAGTGTATGGATTAGCCACCACTGGAAACCGGGTGACTGTTCGTTTATTCACCTCTCTTAAGTCCTGCACCAGTCGGTAGGACCTGTCAGATTTCTTTACTGGCAAAATAGGGGTGTTATGAGGTGACATACATGGTTCTAACAGTCCCTGCGTTAAGAGTCGTTCGATAATGGGCTTAAGTGCGACTCTTCCTTCATGAGGGATAGGATATTGCTTTACCCTTATTGGCTCCTCTGGATTTCTGATGGAAACTCCAAACGGTTTTATATCTAACTTTCCTACAGATTCAGGGGTATACCACACCTCAGGATTTATCCTCTTTTCATCCTCTGCCGTAAGGGAGTATATTTTAGCCTGTATTTCCTGCTCCTTCACTTCCAGATTAATCCCCAGTTCTATTATTAAATCTCTCCCTAATAGATTATATTCAGCTTCAGGAACTAACAAAAATGTTCCCAATGCATATTTATTTTGGGCTTCTATTTCCACATCTTTAATAAGGGGTACTTTAAAAGGTTCCCCTTTAGCCCCCACTACTAGGACTGTATCTGGGGAGGTCATACAGCCCCAAGGTAGTTTTTGTACAGTTGATTTTTCTGCTCCTGAGTCCACTAAAAACTCAAATTCTTGATGCTGAGGACCCAATTTTAATTTTATCAAGGGCTCTGTTTTCTTTTGAGTCCCCAGCTGGTAAAGCCCCTGACCCCTTCAATCTTCCTGATAGATTCGTTCATCCTGTAGTCTTTTTCTGCAATTTCTCTTCAAATGTCCCCTCTGTCCACAATAATAACATTCTACATCACTTAATTCTGACCGACCACATTCCCTGGGTAGTTCATGTTTAACAAACCCACGAGGGATCCTTCGTTTTTGATTTCTGTCTCCCCTCTGTCCTTCTCGTATAGCTGCCACTAAAACCTTGGTCTGTCTTTTTTGCATTTCTACCTGCTTCTTCTGCATTTCCTCCTGTCTTTTCTGTAATTCTTCCTGCTTCTCCTCCTGTCTCCTTTGCATTTCCTCTTCTCTCTTTTGCCTTTCTTCTTCTCTTTCCTCATCCCTTCTCACATATACCCTCTGAGCTTCCCTTAACAACACATCCAATGTCTTAGCCTGCCATTCTTCATCTTTCTCCAACTTTTTCCGAATGTCCTCCCATGCTCCCTGCACAAATCGCATCTTAAACACAGCTCCCCCCATTATATCCCCCTGCGGATCCATTCCAGAATAAAGTTGAAAACTTTTCCTTAATCTTTCCAGCCACTCAGTAGGTGATTCATCTTTTCTCTGGTATTTTTTAAAAACTCTGTCAATATTTTGTCCCCTCGGGACTGCTTCTCTTATACCCTGAACTATAATCGTCCTTAAATCAGCCATGTGAGCTCTATGGGCCGGCTCCTGGTTATTCCAATCAGGTTTCTGAAGAGGCCACTTGGTGTCAGCAGCCGGCCCCTGCTGGTGTCTCTGATCCCACTGCCTCATTCCTGCGGTTCTGATCATGCCCCGTTCCTCCACCGTAAATAATATTCCCAAAATTGCTTGCATTTCTTCCCACGTATAAATATTCGGCCCTAAAAACTGATCAAATCTTTCAGACACTCCCATGGGGTCCTCTAACAACTTCCCCATCTCCTTCTTAAATTCTCTTACATCCCCTGAATTTAAGGGGACAGAGACAAACCCTAACCTAGCATCCTGTCCCCCCATTGCAATCTCCCTTAGAGGATATAGCTCAGTTCCCGTTTTTTGTTTTGCCTTACTCTGGCTCCTCGTTACTCTCCTGCTGTCAGCAGGTGAGGGAGATGGAAAGTTCTCAGATAGAACAAGTTCTGGTTCAGGTGGGGCAGAGGGCTGAAATGCTGGTGCTGGAATGGGTGCAGGTTGTGGAGGGGGTGGGATATATAGTGGAGGGTGCCTCTGGTAATCCTCCAAATCACAGTTATTCTTTTTCTGTTTTTTGTTTCTTAAAGGAAACAAATAATGCCTAGGGTCCGGCCTCATCCATAAACTAGCATACTCGCTTTCTTCTGCACAAAACAGCTCTTTACTATTCACGTACAAATTTAAAGCCTGACATATCCAGTCCTCAAATGAACCATATACCGGCCAATACACACGATCCTGCCTTATTCGCTTCCCCCCCCATACTTCCATACAATAATGCACCATCTTTTCTCTCAATTTTCCTCTTCTGGTAGGATACTCATCCCAATGCCTAATCATAATTCCTAAAGGACTATCTGGAGGTATGGTTGGTAACCGTACTACTAACTTATTCTCGGGCTCTCTCCTCTCCTGCACGGTATCTTGTAACTTCCCCTTATGATCACTTATTCCACCCCCCTCCCTGGGGTTTTCCTCAGTCTTAGTATTGTCCTGGCTCGTTTTACAGCCACCCATGGGAGCAGAAGATTTACTTTTCTTCTGTCCCATCTTCCGAAGTACCTTCACACACTCACACACACAATTCAATCGCTTCCCTCCGTTCGTGACTTGCCCCCTCTCGGGGTACAAGAACTGCACTATAGGAGGTCCCTCTCGCGTCGTCCTACTGGACGTCTCACTCGTTTGTACTTCGGGATCCCCTCCCCAACCGAGAAAGGGGTTCGCAAATACTTACCTCTCCTGGGTAAGTCGTCGTCCAGCTCCTCACTGAACGGTCCCTTCCCCAACCAGGCGGCACCTGAAACCCTTACTCCTTCCTGGAGTAAGTCTCCGTTTGGACTCCTGCCAAACAGACCCCTTCCCAAATGAAGAGGATTTACGACTCACTCTTCTCCTCAGTGAGCCTTCGCCTGGACTTTTTGCGCGCAAAGATTACGGGGAAACTGCAGTGATTTTTTTTTGCCAATTTGCCTTCTCTAAATCTTTTCGGTCGGAAATCCCA
>NW_020922143.1:0-1316 GCF_003984885.1 Neopelma chrysocephalum
CGGGGGGGAGGGGGCCTGTCCATTAACCTCATGGGCAGTGGCAGCTGACAGTGAGTTACCTCGGTGCTGACACTGGCTCACAAACAGCTGCTGGACATAACAAAGCTGAATTGATTGCCCAGATTGCTGATGGCACCACAGTGGACCAGACAAATACTATCACCCACTTGGAAAGTCTGAGACTTCAAATTCCCACAGAAAAAGTAGCCGTGTGTATTCCCTCTGACACCTTGGCCACCCTACAGCAAATAAAGATGCTGAGGAGTAAAAAGGAGCTCCAGCATGCTCTGGGTTTATTTGCTTTTTGGAGAAAACATGTTCCAGACTTCTCCATTATTGCTGCCCTAGTGGCATCATGCCAGATAAGAAAAGGAGTTGGATAAATAGATAATTCCTTCTTAATAATGGGTCCACAGTAGGCCAGATTTCCTCTTTTTACAGGAACCTGCCAGCAGATGAGATCAAACTGCGTGAGAGCGATAAAGCTTTCAATTGCTGCAATGGGCAGAAGAGAATACTGCCCCCACAACTGCTTCTGTTGTCAGTTTACAAGTATGCCATGAGAAAACGAAGTGGCAACAGGACTGGAGAGTTGTACTGTTCTTTGCAGCACTGATGGTTTGCATGTGTTTGTGTTTTTATCTTAATAACTTTGTGATGTGCACGTCTGTGTGTATTTTTGTCTCAGGAGTTTGCAATATGTAAAATTTATCACAAACATTGTGTTTGTGTCCTCTACTCCCAAAATTGCTTGTATTATCAGCTTATTAATAATTGTTGACTTATTTGTGTTTTTATCATGAGCAACTCACTGGTAAGATTGTGTAAGACAAGCCATTTTATGTATTGCTAGTTTAATTTTTGCCAAGTTTATTTTGTCTTTTTATTGAAAAACAAATTGGTTTGGGAGAAGCTTTTAGATATGTACAATTCTGTCTCAATCAATTGAGAACCAAGAAACTCCACCAAATTTAGCCTGGGAGTCGGTACAAAAATCTATGCATATTTGGAATCATACAAATATGTATTATATGCATTAACCCTCTGCCTCAGAAGGCATCAAATTTTATATTTGGTTAAATTTCTCAAAAGATTAACAAATTAAACTAAATCTAGACAAAAGAAAAGAAAGTGTGACCTAAAGAGAATATAAGAAAGCCTTGTACCAGCTCCCAGGTAACTCAATGTATTTGCATAAGAACTGATGTGTAATTTCAGGTCCAATTTCAAGACACATTGGCCCCTCTAACAGACACATTATCATAGAATTCCTCACACCCACCACGCATTAAAGGATGCCCTGATTACTCACGGAG
>NW_020922144.1:0-1433 GCF_003984885.1 Neopelma chrysocephalum
GATGGGCGGGAACGTGGACTGGGTGTGTAGGGCTGAAATGAGTCTAGTGGTGGGCTTGTGATTTTGGAATTGGGATAGGGCTTGTGGGGCTGGAGGAGTCCCTGGGGCACTGGGATTGGGAGTGTGAGGGTGGAGTGGGATTGGGAGTGGGAGGTTGGAGCTGGAACGTGGCAGAGCTGGAGCCGAGATGAAGATCCTGCAGAGAGAAGCTGGAGCAGCTTCCCGTGGCGGCGATGGCAAGATGCAGAGCTGCTGCTGAGAGAGCAGAGCTGGCAGTGAAATAAAGCTTGTGGGTCTCGAGCTGAAATCACTGAGGGGCTGGGGTAGGGACAGGGTGTGGGCTCGGGAATGTAACACTTGGGCAGGAATCAGTGTGGGGCGGAGATAGGGCCTGTGGCACCGTGGCTGAAATCCCTGTGTGTTTGGAATTGAGATTGTAAATTGGGAATGTGGACTGAGAGGGTGGGGCTGAAATCAGGCTGGGATTGCATCTCTGGAGCTGGGAGAGTGTCTGGAGCTCAGATAGGGACTGTGGCACCGTGGCTGAAATTCCTGTGTGGCTGTGGAATAGGGATTGATGGGCGGGAAAGTGGACTGGGCGGGTAGGCCTGGAATCAGTCTAGGACAGGGATTGTGACTTTGGAGTTGGGATAGGAGTTCTGGGGCAGGAGGAGTAGCTGGGGGACTGGGATTGGGAGTGGGAGATTGGAGCTGGAACGTCGCAGAGCTGGAGCCAAGATGAAGATCCTGCAGAGAGAACCTGGAGCAGCTTCCCGTGGCGGCGATGTCAAGATGCAGAGCTGCTGCTGAGAGAGCAGAGCTGGCAGTGAAATAAAGCTTGTGGGTCTCGAGCTGAAATCACTGAGGGGCTCGGCTAAAGATTGGGGCTCGAATATGGACTGGATGCTTTGGTCAGGGACTGGTGGTTTTGAGTAGAAATTACTCTGGGATTGAGGTTGTATTTTTGGAGCACTCTGGGGAGTCTGGTAATTCTACTGTGAGCCGTTGGAGGGAACTGGGAGTACTGGGTAGAGTCAGCTGTTCTATGGGGAAGGCCCAGGTGTGAACAATGAGGGGGAGGAGGGGTCAGGGCTGGGGCTGAGGCCCCTCAGCTGTTGTTCGGGCTCAGGAGCTGGAGCAGGACTTCTTAGACAGTGACTCAGGTGAGTCTGTTTCAATTTCACCTTTCCAGTCCCTTCCCACTGTCCCCAGTCCCTCCTCAGTCCATCCCAGTTTCTCCCAAGTGCCCCAAACCCCATCCCAGTGCAGCCAGTCCCATCCCTGTTCCTTCCCCAGTGCCTCCACTCCTTCCCAATTGCCCCCAGTGCACCCCAGTCCCATCCCACTCCGTCTCCAGTACCCTCAGTCCCATCCCAGTCCCATCCCAGTCCATCCCTAGTACCCTCAGTCCCCACCCAGCTCCCTGTGCAGTT
>NW_020922145.1:0-2257 GCF_003984885.1 Neopelma chrysocephalum
AGCTCGCCTGTCCTGCTGTGTAGCTTCTTCAGTGGCATGGGCCGGCCAGGACCCCTCCGTGCTGCTCACCAACCTCTGAGACCTCCCGGTCCCTCGGTGCCTCTCTTTTGAATACGGGATGGTGGGACCGCCTTGGTGGGGCTTTTTATTCTATTTTTTGAGTTCTCTAATTTTATTCACACCTCGCCCTCCCCTCGGCGCAGCCATTTGACGACACCCGACAGCGGGTCCCTCGATGCAGCTCTTTCGGTGACTCGGGGCGGCTCTTTTAGTGTATTTTATTCTATTCTCTCTCTTTTATCCCATTCCCGCCTCCCTCGCCACACCCCGGGCGACTGTTTCACCGCCACCACTCCTCGCTCGTCCCGCGGGGCAGCTCTTTTAGCTCCGGGGCGGCGGAGACTCCCCCGGCGCGGCTCTTTGGTTTTCCTTGGTTTATTCTCCGGAGCTGATTCCGTTCAGAGCTCACCCCCCTCTCTGGCGACCCCCGCCAGGGCCCGTCCCGGGGCGACTCCTTCAGTGCCACGGGCGGCGGGGACCCCTCGGGGCGGCTCCCCCAGGGCCCCGCCCGCCGCCGCCGCTCCCCGGGGCCCTCCCCGCTTCCTGCCGGGATCGGACACCGCCGGCGGCCCCGGCCCTGCTGGGCTCCATCAGCCTCAGGAATTGCTCATGAGGAGGGGCAGGAGGCTTCCTCTTGGCCTTCGTCTCCCTGGCGCTGGGGCTCGGCTTCTACCTGTGCCAGAAGGTGAGGGGGGTCCCAGGGGGTCGTGTGTCCCCCCCAGAGCGTCTGTGCCCCCCCGGGGACCCCCCACCCCGCTGTCACCCCCTTTTCTCTCCCCACAGAGCTCCTGAGCCGGCGGCAGCTGGAGCCCCTCCCCAGGGCCTCGGGTCCAGCCTGGACCCCCCCCGTCCCTGTGAGGATTTTGGGGGGGTTCTGTGTCCCCCCCCATCCCTGCTTTTATTCTGGCACCACTCGGCTGCTCCCAGTGATCCCAGTAAAACTTCCCAGTTCTCCCCAGTCCTGGTTATTGGGGGACAGTGGGGAAGGGGCTTGGGGGGAATCCCGAAGGGTGGAGCCGAGTTTGCGGGGAGCGGAACTGGCCCCAGGATGGATTGGGAATGGGGACCCCCCTGTATTCCCCCACGTCAAGCCGCTCTGGGGGGGCTTTGGAAGGGCACGTGCCTGTCAATAAAGCACCCAGCTCACCCCAAAATGTGCTAAGACCCCCCAAGACCTCCCCACAGCCCCTCAAGGACCCCCAAACACACTCAAAGCCCACCCAGGACCCCACCCAACCCCTTTTAGGGGGAGTCTTCTCTGGGCACTGGTGGTGCTGGGAGCCCCCCCGGCTGTGGGCGAGGAGCTCTCGGGTGAGCAGGGGGTGGGAAGGGGGAGGTCGGTGGGAAAAGGGGGGTCAGAGGGGATAAAGGGGTGGTGGGACCCCAAACTGAGTGGGATCCCACAAGAAGTGGAGGGAGGAGAGGCTGTGAGGTTTGGGGGATGATGGGAAAGGGAGGGAGTGGTCAGAAGAGTGAGGAAAGGGGAGGGTGGAACCCCCAAACTGAGCATGAGGGGGCTGGGGATTGGGGGGATGATGTGGAAGATGTGAGAGAGGGGAGAAAAAAGTGGGTGTTGGGACCCTCAAATAGATCGGGGGGGCTGGGGATTGAGAGGACCCTGGAAAAGTGGGAGGAAAGAGGAGAAGGGTGGAAAAGGGGGGGTGGTCTGGTGGGTCCAACTGGTGGGACCATGGGGATCTTTGGGCACAGGGGGGTTGGGAAAGGGAGGTGGCCCCACTGAGCTCCCAATTTACTGTTGGGTGCTGGGGGCTGCTGGATCCAATCTCAGCCTTGGATTATGCCAACACTTTCAGTTTAGAGGAATGACAGAGGTGTGACTGAACCACTTTTGTCCCCCAGGTTTTAACGATGGCAAATCAGATCTATTGATAGAAATGAATTTATTTAGGGTTTTAAGTGATCAGACAAAAGATCTTCAACAGAATTATTTACTGCACAATAGAAACACTAAAACTACCAGGAGTACAGGATAAGATAGGACAGTGCTCTACACTAAAGCAATTCTTGAAGCAATTCTACTCAAGCTGGCACAAAAGCAAGAATTCTTAATTAGAGATGGATGGAACTCCCCCAGACCAACACTGGTAGGGAGATCTCTGCTCTCAACCTCCAGGAGTGACATTGGGGGGGTCCCCAGCCAAGGCAGGAATCTCCACACACCCCCCAAGAAGGGTTC
>NW_020922146.1:0-5554 GCF_003984885.1 Neopelma chrysocephalum
AACATGTAAAACTCTGCACAAAATGAATATTGCTAAAGCTCAGGCCCGTTTCCATATTCTCTCCACATTGTATTTGTGTATAATAGGCTTCCAGGAATGTTCATGCCCTTACAGCTCTCCCTTTTGTTTACAGTCCAGTGCTCTGTCCTTGAGATGTGCTGCACACAGAATGAAGACAAAATCATGGCTTCAGGCCTCCATCTCCCTCCTCTGGAAAAGATAAATAAAGCCTGTATAGGAGACATTCTCCAGTCAGTGCTGTTGCAGCTACATGTGACTGATTAAACCCTGGGAAACAATTATAGATGGTAATAAAAGAAATAAAGCTCAAAAGGGAATACAGCTTTTTCTCGGGAACTTCCAGGAAAAAGTCTGAGGTTTGGGGTTTTTTTGTTTGCTTGGTTTGTGTTTTTTTTTTTAAATTATCAAACCCACTTATTTTTCTCACTTAAAAAATAAAAATGGACAGATGCATTTCCTAGCAGTTTGACTTGATGTTTCAGAAGATCCTTTTCTTTTTGAAGAAACTGGGTCCTGCTCACACACAAGCAGCTGGTTTCTTGTTTGCTGTCAGTGAGCCTGACAATTACACAGTATCAAATAATTGTGTGACTCACAGTGCACTCAATGAATTTAGTTTACAGTTCAAACTTTCCAGAAAATTCCCAGGTATTTGTCCACTTCCCAAGTACTCGTGGACATTCAGATCCGTACTTTTCTGTGGGATTTGAAGTTCATGAAAGATTTGTAACTGCAGGAAGGTGGGGCTGCTCAAGTTAATCAGGTCTTTTTGGAGACACCAAGCAACCATTTCTAAGTGTTGTTACATGTCCAGACAGTAGTTTTATGTGCACATTCCCAAGCAGCACTACTGGTGAAGACTGTTACACAGCTCTGGTAACATTCCTGAAGTTCAGCATTCACTGCATGGTGTCTGGACCCACAGACATGCTGACTGTTTGCCTCTAAACTTCTGTACAGTCACTTGCCAGGCTCCAGGCACCATCTCTGCAGTTCTCTCTGGCACAGATATTCTACATGACACAGCTGCTTAAAAGGAGAGTCTTTCAGTTCCCCATCCCTTACTTCCAGGACCAGTATTAACCTGCCCAGGGCATTTAATGAGGGAAATCATCCCTGCTCTCTATCCAGCTGACCAGTTTCAGCTGCACAGCCACAAACACAGACAAGGAAATCAACACAACGTGCAGAGGGATTTTAAGAGCAAAGCCTCTTTGCTTTAGCATGGAACACAGACATATCCAGATAGAACAGTCGACTCTCCCCTGACATTTTCTGCCCTTACAGTTATTCTTTAGGATTTGGATGTCCTGCCAGGGTTTGTGAGTTTCTTCTCTTCAAGTACCTCTTTAGCTAAGGCCTTCTCCTTCAAACATGGAATATCACTGACCTTTCCAGTCAGCATATTTCAATGTCAGGAATTTTAGAGAATAAACAATACTTTTCTCCTCATGGGAAAACCATCCTTTTCAGTGTTTTTCTTAGTTCCTCCTCAGAGTTCAACAGTATGTTATCAGATTTCCCAAAATATCAGAAACTTCCTATTATTTCCTGGGTAAATAAATACATGTATATGACATTTAAATGAGTTAAAACACAGTCCTTTTTCAAAACAACTGAAGTGACCTAAAAAAAAAAATTGGGATATAAAACCACAAGCAAAAGTGTCAGTAGGACAGAATATAGAGTGCAAGACCTGTCATTTGTAGTTCAGCTGTATCATGTTGTCTAATTTTTATTAATAAACTAATTTTAATACTCACATGTGTGAGTTTTGTTTACTGAAGCTAAAGAAAAACATGGAAAAGGAAGAAAAATCAAATAGTAAATAAAGCACCTTGGGCAAAAGGCTAATAATGAAGAAGATCTATAGCATCCTTGCTTTTCTGTGGCTGTGCTATAAGGGACTAGGAAGACCTGAATTCCTAAGTTCCAGAGAGAAGTTTTTGGAAAAGTGTTCTGCTTCTGCAAACTGCAAACAGTGTCTTTGAGTCCAGCTCCTGCTGCCACAAATGTCAGAGTCAGTGCTGGAATGAGATCTTGCTACGTGGCTTTGCAATGTACTTTGAAATATCATCATATATAGAAATATCCTCTGAAGCAGATAAAGATGCTTTCATTAGAATACTGATTATTAGCAGTGACACAGTAAATGAGTGTAGGTGGGAGGTTCCTGGTATGGCACGAGGACCAATTAAATCCTGCTTATTGTCTCCAGCATTCTACTACAGAAGGTGCAAAGAGAGATTAGGTCTGACTTTTAAATGGTCTTTGTAAAATATGCATCTATATTTATAAGATGTGCAAGGATCTACCCTTTCCCTGCTGAGCTGAACACCTTTTATTCTCATTCTGAATTTATTAGTAGTGCAGGATGTTCAGCAGTACAAAAGAATGTTCTTTTTATCAAACAGTCTTCTGGTAAGTTCTTGTAAGTCACTCTGTTTTAAGGGAAAATGCTGCTCCTCCATTTTGGAATACAGCTAAAGGAGAAATGTTGAAAGGAGGGCATCCATGAGATGTGCCACTGGCACAAGTGAAAACTGGGGGGTGGTCCAGGGATGCACGTTCAGAGATTGTTGGTGTCATTCCAGAAACTCATCACATTCACAGGGGGGTTCAGCAGCATCCTCAGACTAAGAAGCTCAAGGGAGTGGGTATCAGCATGGACCCTTCTGACTGGCAGTTAATTTGAAAGATGAGACTTTATTTTTTCCTCCCAAGAACACCTGGCTGAGGAAGAGATCTATTGCCTCTTACTTTCCTTTCTCAAGGTATTTTGCTGCAACTTAGCCCTAGCAGAGATGACAATTACAGATTTGGGTTCATATTGTCAGTTTGCCTTTTCACTCCTCAAAAGTAGTTGAAATAAGCTAAAAATTGGATTTGTCCCCATATTCAGCATATCAGCAAGGAACTGCAAAAGCTCGGTGAACTTTAAAACTCAAATGACACATAAAGCTTTGTAGATGTTTCTGTCAAATGAGAAAATGGAAACTAGAAAACAGCAGCATTTCTGTGGTCAGCATTTAAGATGCTTAGGGTGCTGGAAAGAAGGAATAATGGAAGCACTTGTCATAGGCTGGAAAATAGATTTAGTGTGTGTACCATGAGTGAGGTAAACAAACAAGATCAAACAAGAGCCGAGCAGGCTTCTGTGTAACCCAATGCCACACGAAGTGCAACTGCTGAAAGGATTCTGGGAGCTGGGGAAGTGCATTGTGTGCATCTCTTGCACCTCTGGTGACAGAGGCTGCAGATTCTAGATTAAACGTGTTCTTGGCAAACAACTATCATCCAGCTCTTCGAGCACAGTGACTCACCAGGGTGAAAGTTAGGAATATTTAACAGTTGGGTTGTCTGTATTCTTATGGAAAATGTCTCAGGGTTGATATTTGATATTTTGCCTTTGTGGCCACTTGCTTATTTAGTGGAATAAATTTGCTTTTTCTTTTCTTTTATTCTTCTGTTTGTGCCTTGGGATTTTTCTGTATGATGAACTGTATGATATATTAGGCTCCAAATGTGGACAGCACTGACTGAATAGTATTATCATCCCGTTCTGATCTTCTCAGCTAGGAGTAAACATAACAGGAAGTTCCTCTGCAGTATGCTGAGTACATGCACACATTGCAAAGTTGCTAACACGCTGTACTATAACATCCTGGTTTTATTGTACCATAACTTTCTCTCACAAAAAAGCTCTCATTCAACTTCTTGTCATGCAGAGAGGTACAGGTTACTACCCTGACAGTACCCAGACAGGGAAATGCAATAAAAAAGCACTGCTGACATGCAAATATTTTGGAAGGAAGTGATAAGCACAGGAACTGTCTTGGTTTTCAGCATTTGTTTTTCTGTAATCCCACTTTTAGCCATCCTCAAGCACATTCCCTGTTGTGGTCACAGTTCAGTCACTCAGGGCCAGCTTTCTGGCATTTTTTGTGCCCTGGAAGTCTGTTATTTCTCTGTGGTCTAAAATTGTCAAGGAATTATTTAAGAAGGAATATAAGATTTTCTTTTATGTGTTTATCCCTCTAAGTGGGAAAATTGATGATATCAAAGTCTAAGACCCACAGGGTCAGTTTGCAAGATACAAGCAGAGAACTCTCAGGAAATTCTGTGGGCTTCTTTCTAGTTTATCATGTGTAGTCTAGGGAAGCATGAATATGATATGTATAATGTTCTTACTATGTGTCTTAATGCTTTTATAACCTACTATGTTTCTGATAAGCCAGAATACCTGAAAAACATCCTAAAAACTGAGTTGCAAGATTGTTCTTTACTACCCTTTGATATTAGGGCAAGGACCATCTGCACAAGTCATCACAGTAGATTTACACTGGTCAGTTCGTATTTGTTGAAAGCTAAAAATATTTTTCCGGTCTTTATCTGTAACCTTGTAGTCAGGAGACATTATTTTTTGCAGAAGAAAGGGCCATTGATCAGGTTTAAATATCATCACAGCAAAAAGCAGTCAAAACAAAGCCTTGCTGAGCTCCAGGCACACAACACCCACAGCTCTGCTCTCCTCCAGCCAGCTGTGCCATCCTAGGTGGCAATCAGGTGGGTCAAGCAAGATTGCCCCTTGGGGAATCCCTGCTGACCACTCCTGATCCCCTTCCTGTCATCCTCGTGCTCAGACGGCCTCCAGGATGAGCCATTGCAGCCCATTCCAGGGATGGAGGTGGGGCTGACTGGCCTGCAGCTCCCTGGGTCCTTCTTGCCCTTTTGGAAGAGTGGGATGACACTGGCTCTCATCCAGCCCTCAGGCCCCTCTCCTGACTGACACAGCCTTTCAAAGATCACCAGCAATGGCCTCCCTGTGCTGTCCAGCAGCTCCCTCAGTGCTCCCAAATGCATCTGACAGGGCCCACGGACTTGTGGATGCCAAGTTCTCCCAGGAGATCTCAACCCAGATCCCCCCTGACCACAGAAAGTCTTTCTTCCACCATTTCTTTTCACTGCTCTCCTGGGTCAGAGACTCCTCAGGGCTGGTTTTCTGTTCCAGAAGGGGCGACTCCACCGCTTCCCTTCCTGGCCTGCTTTGCCAAAACCCCTGGAGCCCTTCATGACAACACTCCAACCCTGGAGCCATCCCACCATCTCTCTGGGAGATCCAGGTCTCCAGCTGCACAGGATCTCTAAATCTCTGTGTTTGTTTCCCTACCTCGGGCTTTGCTCTCCAGGCACTTCACTGAGGTGTTGGAGAGGGTCTGTTTGCCAGGAGGGCTGCAAGAGGACATCCCCTTGTCAGGCCTTGGGGTCACTCCCTGGGCTGCTGGACCTTCCTGGAAGTTTCCCCACTGGAGCCTTGTCTTGCTGCCTGGCTGGTCTCCACAACTCTGCCCTTCCCATGTCTTTCCTAGGTGAAATCCCTCCTTCCCAGCTTGGCTCAGACACCTGTGTCCCATTTCTTGAGGTGGATCCTGTGTCTCCCAATGCCCTGCTGATCTTCAAACAGGGTGCCATGGTTCCTCTGGAACCTCCTTCTCTGTCTGATATGTGCCACAGTCATTCAAGCTGTGCTTCC
>NW_020922147.1:0-1040 GCF_003984885.1 Neopelma chrysocephalum
GGAGAGAGTTGTCTCTGTGGAAGTAAGCAGCCTGTGGGTAGGGATTGTGTGGCCCCTCAAGCCAGGTCTGCTGGGCCCCCTCAGCCTTTGAGGCCAGCGCAGTGTGGTGGGAAGGGAAGCGCTTCTGGGGGAAATTGCTCCCTCTGGCAGCTCCCCAACTCCCCCATGGCCCCTCCAGGCCAGACTGTGGGACTTGATGAGCCGGAGCGTTCCCAAAGCTGCTGTGTTGCAGGTGCCTTCAAGGCTCTTGTGCAGGACTTGGTTAGCCAGAGCTTTTCCGTGCCATCTCTCCTGCAGGAAGCCCTGAAGCCTGACAGAGACATGGAGCAGAGCCCCCCCAGGGTGCCCAAGCTGGCCTGGCTGAAGGAGGGGGAGGAGGAAGGCCCTGGAGCTGCCCCATCCCAGCAGCCTGAGGAGGTGGAGCAGTTCCAGCCCCTGCAGGAGGGTGAGTGGCAGAGCTGGGCCCCAGGGCTGGTGGCTGCAGCCAGATGGGCCTCTTGCCATCCCATGCCCTGTGGACATGGCCAAGGAAAGGGAGGGGGAAGGAGGGCCCGGGGCTGATCCCCGGCAGCTCCATGGCCTGGGCATCCCGAGGCTGGCCCTGCCTGTGGAGCGCAGGGCTGGGCCGTGTTCTGCAGCCTGTCCCGCAGCCCCTCAGCTCTGACCGCGCTCGCTCTTTGCCAGATCCAGGCCAGGACCGGACACAGGAGCAGGACCGCGCCCGTGGCCGCTTCCGCAGGGCATCACAGGTACGTGCAGCCGTGACCTCCTGGGCTGGGCCTGCTGTCACTGCTCAGGCTGGCACCGCTGTCAGAGCTCTCCAGGGCACATCCCTCTCTTCCTGCCTTTCTCCTGCAGATGGTTTGCCAATTCACCAGGAGCATTTGGAGGGAAGAGACCATTGCCATGGGGGCTGGGGGCATGGCAAACTCTGACCTCTGCAATGCCCACACCAGTGCTGCCCTGCTGGATTTGCTGGTGGAGAATGGTGTCCCAGTGCCAAGAAAGTAAGCAGCCTGTGGCCAGGGCTCCAGCCCTGC
>NW_020922148.1:0-1248 GCF_003984885.1 Neopelma chrysocephalum
ACAAGGGGCATTTGCGGCTCAGCTTTGGAGTCCTTCAAGCTCCAAATCTCTTCCCCTGCCAAGAACCCCCTTTCCTGCAGCCCCACCCCCAAAGCAGTGCTCAGCCAATCCGAGCACGCAGCGCTGATGACTCATCAGTTGCCACCCACACCCGCAGCGCCCAGCGCTCGCCCCCGCTCCGGGAGAGGAGGAGGAGAAGGAGAAAGAACGCACGTGGATCCACCGCCCGCTGTATCTGCAGCCCCCGCGTCCCAGGAGCATCAACCCCCGCATCCCGCAGGTGACCGGGGAGGGGGAGCTCGCCCCAAATATCTTCGGGGACTTTGAGATTTTTTTTGGGGGGGGGGGGGCAGGGTGATGTTTGGATTCTGCAGAACTCCAAAGCTGAGCCGCAAATGCCACCTGGGGGGATATTGGGGGATCCTCGGGAGGTGTTTTTTGGGGGTCCCGGTGTGGGTTCCCGGCAGAGCCCCGGCGATGGGCAGGGGGATGTTGGGTCCCCGCAGCCACGTGGCGATCGCCGGATACCGGCGGGGAGTGGGGGGACACGGGACACACACCCCAGCTTTGGGGACCCCTGGGAGAGGTGCGGGTTGGAACGTGAAATGGGGGCCTGGAGAGGGGGAACTCCTGGCAGTCTGGAGAGGAGGGGGGAGCAGCGAGGGCGGTGGGGGGAGCCGGGACCCCCGGCAGCCTGGAGAGGGGGCTGGACATCTTGGGATCGCCAGCACTGAAGCCGAGAGTCAGGGAAGAAGAGACCCCTGGGATCCCAAAGCCCCCCAGCAACCCTAAAAGGGACCCCAGAGAGGGGAACCCCCGGGATCCCCAGCAGCCCAGAGAAGGGGGATCCCCAGAATGGCAAAGTGAGGAGCCCATAAAGGAAGGACCCCTGGGATTGCTGGGATCTCTGGCAGCCCAGAGAGGGTGGGGACCCAGGAACCCAGCAGCCCACACAGGAGGGACCCCAGAACCCCAAAGTGGATAGACCAGCAAGGGGGAACTCCACTGCTGAGAGGGTTGTTTTGGGCTGAATCTTGGTGGTTTGGAGGTTTTCTTGGCCAGGAGCCGCTTGGTAACATCTAGAGATGGACTTGGGCAGGAGGAATCCCCAAGCCAATGCACTCACACTTTGTTTTTCCCCCCACAGCAGGATTTCTCCTTCCCAAACCTTGGCCGAATGGAGGAGGAGGCTGCGAGGAAGAGGAAGAAGCCCCGGGCCCCCCAGGCAGGTGAGGAGGAAGTCAGTGC
>NW_020922149.1:0-2584 GCF_003984885.1 Neopelma chrysocephalum
GAGGACGTGGGCACCCAGTACCGCTCTGTCATCTACACCCTGGGCCCCCGGCAGCAGGAAACTGCCCTCCGGAGCAGGGACCTGTACCAGCAGGTACTGGGAACACTGGGACACCCCGGGGACACAGACATCCCCCCAGGGCCACTGGGACCCACCTTGGGGACATTGGGACCCCTCTGGGACACTGGGACACCTCCGGTGACAATGGGAACGCCCCTGGGGACACTGGGACCCCCTCATGGGACACAGAGACCCCCCCCTCTTGGGGACACTGGGACCCCTCTTGGGAACACTGAGATCACCCCTCTGGACACCAGGACACCCGTGGGGGCACTGGGACACACCCTGGGAACGCTGGAAGCCCCCTGGGAACACAAAGACCCTCCCTGGGGACGCCAGGAATCCCCATAAGGACGCCAAGGCCCTCCCTGAGGGCACCACGACCCTCCTGGGGACACCAGGACACACCCGTGGGACACAGAGACACCCCCCCCGGGGACACTGGGATCCCTCCTGGTCACACGAGGAGGCCTCTGGGGACTCTGGGACCCCCCCTGTGGACATCAGGACATCGAGAGCACCTCTGGGGACACTGGGACACACCCTGGGATCACTGTGGCCCCCCTGGGAACACCTGGCCCCACCCTGGGGGCACCGAGACACCCCTGGGGACACCAACCACCTTCCCCAACCCCAGGACATGGGACAAGCCCCCGCCCTGGCTGTGCCACGTGTGGGGTAGTGGGATGGGGGGTCCCTCCAGGCTCCCCCCGCCATGGGACTGTCCTAGGAGCTGGGGACACAGCGGCGTGGGGACATCACCACCACCATCGAGCCGGCCCGGGACTTCTACTACGCCGAGGACCGTCACCAGCAGTACCTGCACAAGGTGCCCGGGGCCTCCTGTGGCATGAAGGGCACCAGGGTCACCTGCCCCATCACACGCTGAGGGGCCACCCCGTGTCCCCCGCGCTGTCCCCGTGTCCCCCGCGCTGTCCCCACGTCCCTGGCATTGCTGGCCCCACGTGTCACTGCCACCCCACAGCACCCCACTGTCCCCCAGTTAAAGCCCTGTGACCCCCACCCTGTCCTGGCTTTTCCTGGGGGGCTCTGGGGGTTCACTGGGTGCTGGTTGGGGGGGGAGCTGTGCCTGTGTGTCTGTGTGTCCGTGTGTCCACGTCCGTGTGTCCGTGTCTGTGTATAGGCAGGTCTGTGTCCGTAAGTCCGTGTCCATGGTCCATATGTCCATGTGTCCATGGTCCATGTGTCCGTGTGTCCGTGTGCCCGTGTGCCCATGTCCCTGTGTCCATGTCCATATGTCCATATCCCTGTGTCCCTGTGTCCTGTCCATGTGTCCCTGTGTCTGTGGATGCTGTGTCCAAATGTCCATAGTCCATGTGTCCATGTGCCTGTGTGTCCGTGTCCCTGTATCCCTCCATCCCCGTATCCCTGTGTCCCTGTGTCCCTGTATCCCTGTGTCCCTGTGTCCCCATGTCCCCGTGTCCGTCTGTCCTGTCCGTGTGTCTGTGTATCCCTGTATCCCCATGTACCCGTGTCCGTCTGTCCTGTCTGTGTGTCCGTGCGTCCCTGTATCCCTGTGTCCATGTGTCCTGTCCCTGTGTCCCTGTATCCCTGTATCCCCGTGTCCCCGTGTCCCCGTGTCCCCGTGTCCGTCTGTCCTGTCCCTGTATCCCTGTATCCCCGTGTCCCCGTGTCCCCGTGTCCGTCTGTCCTGTCCGTGTGTCCGGGCTGCAGTTCCCCGCTCTCCCGCCAGGTGGCGCTGCGGGGCCGCGCTCCCTCCCACCCGCCAGGGGGCAGCAGCGGCGCGCCGAGTGCGCCCCTATACGGTACTTACGGTACGAGCCGTACATACGGTACGCGCGCACCCCAAACACGGCCCCCGCGGCCCGTACGGGTGTGGGTGGCACACGGGGACAGACGGGACGAGCGTGGGCGCGCTCAGGGACATACAGGCCGCCTACATGCACCTACATACATGCGTGGGGCCATACAACTCACATACACACACATATGTGTGTGCAGAGGTGCCACATGCCGTGACTTCCCACCCCTGTGTCCCCACTGGGTGCTGGCTGCCCCACAACTCCAGGGGTGGAGGCACACAAGGTGCCATCACGTGCCCATGGGGCTGAGCTCGGTATGGGGCTTGTCCCCAACTCCACAGGAGACGACACACAGAGGGACATTTTTGCAGAAAGTGAAGTTCCTCAGGGTCACCAGAGAGTGAAAAACCAAAAGCAGAGAGAAAGCAAGTGCAGGTCGGCTTCCGGCACCTGGCCCCGCAGCTGCCACGGCACCCGGCCCTGCAGAGAGAGTTGGGCACAGGGACAGGGGACAAGGCACTCTGGCCTTCAGCCTCGTGCCCCAGCATCCTCCTCATCCCATGGAACAGTCCTGGAGAGGCCGTGGGCACACGTGGTGGGGTTTCATGGCAGAGGATGGCTGGGATGGAGGTGCCCAGATGTCAGGATTTGTGAGTTGTTCCCCTGGGACCCCCTGGACTCCCTTCCCCAGCTGCTGATGGGACAAGGAGAGGGGCCAAAGGACGGAGAAGCTGGTGGAG
>NW_020922150.1:0-13714 GCF_003984885.1 Neopelma chrysocephalum
CTGCAGAGCTGAGCAGATCCAGGTCACCTCCCATTCCTCTGCCAACCTCCTGGGCCTGCTCGGGGCCCTGCAGGTCCTTGCCCTGCTCCCAAGGGCTGTGGGGGTGGTTAATGGTCAGGGTTTGGGGTTTAGAGCTCAGGGTGGGGATTAGGCAGCACTTTGGGAGGTTTGTTGTTCTGCTGGCAGTGTCTGGTTCATGATTAGGGGAAGAGGGTTTTGGGCTGGGTCAGGATTAAAGCTTGGCTTTTCATACTGGTAATACAGGTTTGGGAATGGGGTGGGCATTAGAGGACTAATAAGAGTCTGGAGTTCTGGGCTTGGGATTTTTCTGGCTTGCAATTAGAGCAGTGGATTCCTTTCCATGGGAGGGGCAGCACTTTTGGGTAGTTTTGGGGCTTGAGGTTACAAAGAGGGTAAAGGCCTAACAGGAGTGTTTGCACAGTCAGTGTTTCAGTACACTCAGCATTCCCTGAACCTGTTTTTACCTCATAAAAATCTTTCCTCTCTGTTGACCAAGATCATCTTTCCTTCCCCAATTATCTTTTTGTCCCAGTTCCTCCAAACCTCCTCAAAACTTTCATCAGGATGGGCTCAGCTTTGTGATGATCCTGTGCAACCTCCTGGAATCAAGGAGCCACTGTGAAACTGCAGAACCTCATGGAATTATGGGGGCATTGTGACACTGGGGAAACCCTTGGAATCAAGAGGCCACTGGGACACTGCAGGGCCCCATGGAGCCAAAGGAACCCAGGGACAGTGGGCAACCTCCTGAAATAAAGGGGCCATGGTGACACTGCAGAAACCCATGGAATCAGGAGGCCATTGTGGCACTGCAGGGCCTCTTGGAAACCAATAAACCCTGGGCCACAGTGGAATTTCATGGAATCAAGAGGCCATTTTGATGCTGGGGAACCTCATGGAAGAAAAGGAATCCAGGGACACTGTGGAACTTCATGGAATCAAGGAGCAGTTGTACCATTGCATGGCCTTATGGATCCAAAAGAACACAGGGAAATTGTGGAATCTCGTGGAACCAAGGGACATGTGGGGCCTCATGGAACAAAAGGAACCCTGAGACATTTTGGAAGCTCATGGAACAAAATGGCCATTGTGGCACTGCAGGGCCCCATGGAAACAAAGGATCACAAAGGACATTGAAATCTGGTGGAACTAAGGGGCCATTTTGACATGTGAGGCCTCATGGAAGAAAAGGAACCCTGGAACCTTTTGGAACCTCATGGAACCAAGGGGCCATTGTGACACTGAGGAACCTCATGGACTCAAGGGGCCACTGTTACACTGCAGGGCCTCCTGGAACCAAAGGAACGCTGAGACATTTCAGAGTCTCATGGAACCAAGGGGCCACTGTGCCTCCCCAGAACTCCATGGAATCAAGCAGAGCCACTGCCTCCCCCCCGCCGCCACGCGGACCGGAGTCGCCGGCTCTGCCCCGCTTGGACACCTCTGGAGTCAACGTGTTCTTGGGCAGCACAACTGATCTCAGATGAGAGAGTGTACCACATTTTGCTTGACCCCCTCTTTCCCCTGGTTTTGTTTTTTGTTCTTTGTTCATTTAGGGGGAAAAGGGGGAAGGGAGGTACATGTGGATCCCTGTTTTTATCTGTTTACAAAAGGGAGCTGGGGCAGGGGGGGACACAGGAGGCAATTTCTTTCTCTGCTGTTGCTTTGAACTGTTCTGTTGGTATTGCTGGTTTTGCTGCAATATTTCTTGTCAGTAAACTGCTATTTTTTCACTTATATATCCTTATATTTTGTTTCCCTGTATTGGTGAAGAATAAAAGAGGAGTGAGTTCATTTGATTGGAGTTCCCACCCCAATATGTGTCTTTAAACCAGGACAGGTTGCTCAAGGGCTCCCTGAAATTTGGCATCACTCACAAAGGACTTTAAAATACATTTTGTCCCAATGTACAGAGAGATAAAAAAGATTTTCTGTAGTGGTGTTCAAGGGCTGGTCACTGAGGGATTTCATCAGGAAGTTGCTGCCAAGGGGACTTTGTACCATGGATTTTATTGGACACACTTCATTCAGCCAACTTCCCACCCACCACATCTTCCACTTCTTCAGTCCAGCTCTCACCAGTCTGGCCATAAGGAGACCACAGGACACCATGTCAAGGGCCTTGATGAAGTCTGGGCACACAACATCCCCTTCTATTCACTCCCACAGGGGTTCTGCAATCCCTGCCTTGTCCTTCCCATGCCTGGGAATGGCTGCAGGAGGACTTGCCCTATCCCCTTCCCTGCTGAGCCTGAGCAGTCTGGAACTCTCCCAGCCCTCCTTGCTGCCCTGTTTGCAGACTGGTTCCATGTCTGCCTTTGCCAAGGCCCCAGGAAGCTCTGGGATGGCTCTGGCCTTTCCAAGTGTTTGGGAGAGGTCTCCCAAGGACACTGCCCAGCCTTCTCAATATCCCTGACACCAAAACCTTTTCCATAGCCCACACTTCCAGAGGAGTGCCCAGGACACAACATAGGTTGTCCTGGTGTTTCTGGAGAATGAGAAGGGATTTCTTCCTCGAGGCCAACCCCTCCAATTGGATTTGAGTGCAGCTGAAAGGTTTCCTCAGCATTTTGCCCGGTGCCTCCCTGCCCTGAAGGTTTCTGGCCATCAGGCTGGAGCTGAGGGGGTTGGGCAGGTGCCTGAGGAGGGTGTAGAACAAGGGCTGTGTCCAACTCTGCCAGGAGGGCTGTGCTGGGCAAGGCTGAGGAGGCTGCAGAAAACAGTGGCCCTGGGGAGGTGAGAGGAGCAGCTGGAGAGACCTTGTGCCTGCCCACGCTGGGCAGGAGCTGCCCCAGGATGGCAGCTCTGAAGCACTCACAGGATGTCCCTGTGAATAGGAGGGGAAGACTGGATCTACTGTGGCAACCATCATACTTCCCACTGGTACCATTGGTTACCATGGCAACCATCATACATTCCCATTGCTATGGTCAGTTACCATGGCAACGACCATACATTCCCATCGCTATGGTCAGTTACTAGGGTAACCTCTTGGTTGCTCTTGGACAGAAGCAGATGCAGATGAGCCTCCCTGTTGTCCACCAACCTGGCAGCTGTGCTCTAAAGGCCTGAGTCCCAAGGGATGTCTTGACCAAGACCCTGCACAAACCTCTGGGACTCTTTGCATCCTGTCGTGGTGCCTTTCCACTGAATTCCAGCATTATCAAAGCCAACTTCAATCATCTCTTCATCTCAATCCACAATGTCACCCAAACCAGTCTCTCCTCTCACCCTCACCCACAAAAGTTCACCCAATTTGTTCACCCCTGGAGCAGCTCCACAGGCCCCAGAAGCTCCTTCCCACTGAGGACACCTCTCTCCTGCTCTTTCTCTCCTCTGTCTCCTTGGCCTTCTCTCCCAACCCATCACAGCACCAAAACCTGGGAACTGTCTCAGCAGGCCTGGGCTGTTATTGCCTGCAAGTGGAATGAAGAGAGACTTGGGGCTGCAGCTCCTCCTGCCTGTGCCCCACACGCAGGGCATTGGGGCCTGTCTGGCTGCAGCCCCTCAGCGGGGGCACTGGGGTAAAAACAGACTTGCAGTGGGGAAAGCTGCTCTGAAAGCCCCGAGAGCTGGGGTGTGCAGAGGCTTTGCTGACAATGGCCTTGGGGGTGGACGTGCTGGCACTCAGGCCCAGGGGGAAAATCACAGGCCTGATCCCTGAGGAGATCAGCACATGCTGCTGAAATGCTGGGGGAGAGAAGAGCCAGCAGAGGGAGGAAACAAGTGTGGACAGCCTGGTCTGATGTGCTTTGGACTCGAGCCTGGCCCGGCCTTGGCTGGGCAGAGAAGGGACAGCCTTTGTGTCCCTGCAGGGCTGGGATTCACTCCCTGCCCCAAAGGCACCCAATGTGTCTGAGAAGCCCTGGGTGGTGCCTGGCACACAACTGCTGGGAATGAGGATGGGGTCCCTGCCCAGGCCCTGTGCTGTCCATGGCAGCTGCTGCACTTGTGCTGGAGAGCCCTGGCACCTCCCCTGGCACTACAGGCCCCTCTTTGGCTGTTCAATCCAGGCTCAGCTGCCCTGAATTAGGTTCAGCAGTGAAGGGATGTCCAGGAGACAACTGCCATTGTACTCCGAGGACATGTAGAAAATACCCTGATAAAGAAGAGGAGAGAGACCTCTCTCCCTGTGCCACCTGACTCCATTTGGTCACCTGAACACCTCTAGGGGCTGCCCTGGACAGAAGGAACAGTGACAAGTTCCCCTGTCCTACATGTGGGCCCCTTCTGCCATTTAAGTTGGCCAAAGCAATGTCCCAGCAGCCTCCAAGAAGATCCCACAGCTGCTGCCCTGTCCCTAGGAACTGCTCCATTGGAGCCTGCAGTTCCCAGCAGGAATCTCGGTCACCTCTGGCCCATCAGCAGGAACCAGGGCTTTGTGTCCCAGCAGGTCACTCCTGGCTTTGCATTTCATTCATTCCCATGGGAACTGGGACAAGGAGTCACCTGCAGGGGCCTGTTTTGGGCCCACTGAAGTGGGGCAGGAGGAATCCCAGCCCATGGGGGTTGTGGAGGGAGCTGAGTGTCCTTCTGGCCCCAGGTCTGCAGAGCCACAAGGAGACACCTCTGTTGACTCAGCTGAGTCCCTTCCCTCAGTGCAGGTGAAGGAGATCCCTCCTGGGCACTGTCTGGGTTTCTTGTCTAATGATGGGACATGAAAAGGGGACTCTTGGACTTAACTCTGTGCCTGTCTGGAGAAATGACAGTGCTGAAAGAAGTGTCTGTGCCCAGCTGAGAGAAGGAACATCATGATTTCCTTCAGCTATGTCCCAGCAGGTTCCTCTTGAGCCCCAGGGACAACTGGAGGGAGCCCAGAGGGGCATAGCAAGGGCTGCCTGGGGCTGTTGCTGTGCTGCTGAGCTGGGCCGGGCTCCTGGCACACAGGGAGCTCCTGGCAACCAAGAAGAGCTTCAAAGAGACAGCTCTGCTGGTGAGCAGCTCCTCTGCACAGCCCAGCAGGGCTGAGGGCACTGCCTGCAGCACCCAGGGCACAGGAGAGAAGGCAGAGAGATGAGAGGCAGCCTGGGCTGGGAGGTGACTGAGCTCTCACTACAGAAGAAACCTTCCCAGGATCTGAATGAGGAATTCTCTGGCTGTAGGAAAGTTCAACTTGCCTTCCTGGAGGCATCTCCTAAAGCTGGCCCATCCCACAGCTTCTAGGATCTTTCAGCAGGACTCTCCCAGTTGCTGCAGTGCAGAGGAAGTGGCCATATGGCAGAGCAGGGCAGGAGCTGCAGGCAGCAAGGGCAGAGAGGAGAAGGGAGCAGGAGGTTCAAGGGATCCTGGGGTGGGAGGACAGGGGAGAGCTGCTCAGGGCAGGAACCTTGCCAGCCCTTTGCCACGCTCAGGCTCTGGCTGCAGAGCAGTGCAGGTGAGTTCCTCCAAGTGCCTCTCCCAGTTGCCAAATGCCAGCAGTGGCAGGAGCTGTCAGGATGGCTCTGCTGGATTTCCTGGGGTGCAGCAGGAGAAGCTGCTGCAGAGCAGGGCTTGCTGCTGCCCCCTCAGAGGCCCAGGGCAAGAAGGTTCCCTGTGCCAGGGCTGGCTGTGGGCTGGGAAGGTGAGGGTGCAGCCAGGGTTGCCCAGGGCTGTGGTGCAGAGCAGGGTCCTGCCGCCAGGGCTCTGGGTGCTGGGGCAGGGACTCTGCTGCCTGCCAGGGTCAGCTCTCAACCCGGCCAAGGAGCTGCCACGGGGCTGGGGGAGAAGGGCTGTGGGGAAGGAACAACTCCTGGGAGGGCAGAGCAGGGCAGAGTCCTTCTGATCTCCAAAGTGTACAGCAGGGATGAGGGCTGGTCACAGCTCCAGATCAAAGCAGGAAATTTCCCAGAAGGTATTTGCAAGAGGCACAGACAGGCTGGGGGTACCTTAAAGAGAATGAACCAGTTCTTTCAGTGTTATACTCTGGGTTGTCTGAGTGCTGACTGCGACAGGGAAATTAATCTCAGAGCACAGGAGGAGACACTGAAACTTGAACTCTGTTAGATTAGAGGGGATTGAACTGGAAAGTATCAGACATCAAAACTGTCTTACAGACAGCATCAGTGTCACTTTTCCAGCCTCCTCAGGGTTGCTCTGACATTGCCAGCAGATCCTGCCCAGGCAGAGATGCCCCTGGGCAGTGCTCTGTGCTGCTGGGAGGGCTCTGCAGGGCAGAGCTGAGCCCCCAGGGCTGGGATGGGCTCTGGCAGCACTGCCAGGGCCTGGCCCTGGGCCCAGGGAAGCAGCTGCTGGCAGGGACAGCTCCAGGCAGCAGAGCCCTGGGCAGGGAGTGGGGAGCAAGTGCCCCCAAGGTCTGGGGGAGGGGGTGTTCAGGCAGCTCTGGGGGCCCTTCCCTGCAGCTCTGCTGGGCACTGTGTGCTGGGCCATAGAAATGAGGATTCCTGCAGTGGAAAAGAACCTTCCAGATGTGATGGTAAAAATGGAAAACACAGGTGTAATTATTCTAAGGACAGACTAAGCTTCTGCTCTGCAGCCCCAGCTCTTCTGAGTCGTGGGTGTAGGGACGGAACTTTTGTATTCAAGTTCTGTTACATCTGACATTCCTTGTGTGTCTCAGAGCTCTGTCAAAAGAGTTCTATGTCCCCCTGGAGCAGAGCAAAACTGACTCCTTGGCAGTGCATTTGGTAATATTTGACACATTGATTTCTTTTTAAAATGGAATGGTTTTTTCACAGAGGTCTGTCTTAACTGTTCCCTGTCCTTTCCTTTTTTGAACAGACCCTGTGCTAAAAAGCAGCAAATGACCAACAGCAGCTCCATGGCCCAGTTCCTCCTTCTGGCATTCGCAGACAGGTGGGAGCTGCAGCTCCTGCACTTCTGGCTCTTCCTGGGCATCTCTCTGGCTGCCCTCCTGGCCAACAGCCTCATCCTCAGCGCCGTAGCCTGCGACCACCACCTGCACACCCCCATGGGCTTCTTCCTGCTCAACCTCTCCCTCACAGACCTGGGCTGCATCTGCACCACTGTCCCCAAAGCCATGCACAATTCCCTCTGGGACACCACAACCATCTCCTACATGGGATGTGCTGCACAGGTTTTTCTCCTCATATTCTTTCTTAGAGCAGAGTTTCATCTCCTCACCATCATGTGCTACGACCGCTACGTTGCCATCTGCAAACCCCTGCACTACGGGACCCTCCTGGGCAGCAGAGCTTGTGCCCACATGGCAGCAGCTGCCTGGGCCACTGGGTTTTTCAGTGCTCTGCTGTACACAACCAATACATTTTCCCTGCCCCTGTGCCAGGGCAATGCCCTGGGCCAGTTCTTCTGTGAAATCCCACACATCCTCAAGCTCTCCTGCTCACACTCAGGCTACCTCAGGGAACTTGGGCTTCTTGGGGTTAGTGCTTGTAGGGAACATGTCCCGAGGTGCAACGGGTAGGCACCGGAGCTAGGGGACATGCGCAGAGCCAGACCCTCCTATTGGTTAAGAGTCACGTGGGATCAAGGTATAAAGGACCGCGCGCTGTTTGAATAAACCTCTTTGTTTACCGCCTCACAGAGAGCGTGCCATGACTTCTTTATTATATAAAGGCAGTGCCACGTGCACGCTACATATGGCGACTCCGCCGGGACCGAATCTACATTAGACCAGATATTTTAAAACCTGTAGCAGGTTCTATCGGTAGGATCTCCGGTTATCATTTTAGTTTTATAAAGTGGGAGTCCTTTTACCGAAAAAAACTTAGACGTCTGTAAAACCATTGTCTCAGTTGAGAAACGGAAAGCTAGTTTAGTGAGCTCAAAAAAGATAGGTTAGTGCACAAAAACAGGAAGAAAGAAGAAAAAGAAACCTAACGGCGGGCAGCGGACACCGGAGTCGGGGACCAGCAGACGGGAGCGGACAGCGAACAGCGAAGCTGAGTGAGTTACTAGCTCGCAGCCCCCAGCCCCCGCCAAAGGAGGCTTGGAGCTGCGGCGCTTTATCTCGCGAGCTGCTTCTGGGAACTCTACGGCTAAAAGCAGTGGAGACCCAGGCAGTAGCAGCTGAGCCGCCCCGCGCCGCCACCCCGGAGCCCCGGGGACCCCAAGACCACGTCTGCCGCCCCGCCGCCCCACCCCTCTCCCCCGCGCACGTCTCTCAAGACTGCTGCCAGCTGCGGGACCGGCGCCTGGTACCTGCCGACCCGGCAGAAAGCCCCAGTTGCAGCTGCCGAGGAAGCAACAGCACCACGCACGTGCGCTGGCCGCCCTGCCCGCCACCGCAGGGACCTATAACGGTCACGCCGGGTCTGCCCGGCGAACCGAGCCAGCGCCGCTCACCACCGCCCATGCCGCCCGCCGACCCTGCAAGCATTCGCTGCCCCTTTCTCTGCCCCCCGCCCACAAGCCGCGCGGGACAGGGGAAGGCACACCGAACGCCCGCAACACCCCGACCCTACCTTGCCTAGCGAGCCCCCGCCACCACCTTCTGCCGACCCACGCATGCCTGTAGCTACCGCGCGAAGCCTCAGCGTAGAGGAAAAACCCACCCGCGGCGCCTAGTGAACCGCGGGACACCCGGAGCCGCTCCCCACCGACCCCCGGCCGTCTGTAAAGACCGCACCGACCCTTGAAATCGAGAGAAATCGCCGAAAGCCGCCGCGAACCCACAGAGAACCTGTTGCCGCTTTTGCCGCTTTTGCCGCCGCTTCCCCGCCGCCACCGCCGCGCCGAGCCGCCACAGCCGCCGCGCCAGCAGCCGCGGAGAGCACAAGGACCCCGCGCCGCAGCGCCGCGAAAGCCTTGCCGCCAAACCACCGCCGCAGCCGATAGCAGCCCCGCGCCGCGAGAGGACCCCGCGCCGCCGCTGCGCCGAAGGGACCGCCGCCGCCCGAGCCGAGCCCTGAGCCCACCCGAGCCACGAGAGGACCCCGCGCCAGCCGCCGCCGCAGCAGCCCCGCGCCGCGAGACGACCCCGCGCCAGCCGCGTGCCACCGCTGTTTGCAGCCGCCGCCGCTGAGCCGGGAAACCAGCCGACCAGAACCGGGAGTAGCCAGCCACTAACTACACAAAGAACTTCTACCCGCGCGCATCCAAACCGCCGCAAAAAGGTAAACTGAAGAACTTTTTCCTCACCGCAATTTCAAAAAACACAGATTCACCACACACAGCCCACGAAAGGACAACACAAAAACATAACACCCACAAGCACCCCCCCATAATACTACTCGCAGTAGCTGCCCCACTTTTAGGCGTAGGGACACAAACGCCCAAAGTCTGGCGGGGGGGGGAATGGGAGATGTTCGTGAATTGAGCACTGAGTCAGAAGCCCAGAGCCAAAGGTACACAGGCCGTTGGGAGGGGACAGAGCCTGAAATGCGAGATCCCCACTTATGGGACCATCGCAGAGGGCTCCGTCACGGCGACCGGGGGGGCAAGCCAGCAGAATCGCCCCCCCGTCCCGCGGATGACCGCCGCCCACGTGTAACCTCATGGGCGTCGCCATCTTGCCCATTGAAATGCCCGGGTACTGAACTGTCTCTTCCGGTCCCTGAGCCGCCCCGCCCCACCCATAGGCGCGAGGGGGGAGGTAGCCCCGCCCCCTCGCCGCCTCCGACACCCGCCCACACCCCCCCACCGGCAACCGAGGCTGCTGCAGCCACGGGGAGGGGGGGAAGGGGGGAGGAGGAGGAGGGATTCTCAATAGTTCCGTCGGGAAGCAGCAGGGAGGCAAAAAGGGAAAAGTCGGATAAGAGGTGGGAAAACAGGGGTAAGGCAATTCGACTGTGTGGCCTGAAGGATAATCGGGCATACTCAAATGAATTTAGCCAAAGCCACGCCCCTCAGCCTGAGCCCCGACACGGAGCTATTCAGAGGCTGAGGCATTTGGTAAGAGATAGTGGCATATCCCTAAATGATGCCTGCGGGTATCCGAGGGCATCGAATTCCATCCATTTTTCCACCTCACATGACACAGAACATGTGCACTGCTTATCTGACTTTCGGGAGAATGGTGCCAATAACACACCAAACACCCCAACTGGTATAACAGCAAAGCCATTGACTGGAGAAGGGAGACACAGCACAGCAGGTGCCCAATTGAATCACTCCCGAGAAAAACACAAAGTAACAATCAAACAGGCGCTGAGAGCCATGAGAAGGCTTCTCACCACAGACAAAACAGCAACCTGCCCAGCACAAGAGTGTTACAAAGTTGTGCTGAGCAAAACTCACAATATTTAAATCGGCTGCGGACTGCTTTGTATAGACAAATTGAATACAATGAGGCCAGAGAGATGCTGTATAAGCAGTTGGCTTCTGATAGGGTGAATGCAAGCTGTGAAAAGGCTTTGCAAACCCTCTCTAGAGGGGTTGAACACAGCACCGCTGAGCTGGTTCAACCTTACCAAGGATTTAGCTCTGAGGAGCACCAATCTGCCTCTCCAGCTGCGGCCCTAGAAGCCCAGCTAGGAATAAGAAAAGAGGCCAGACTCAGAGCAAGTGGTGTCAGATGCAGTAGCACTGACCGCTCTCAAGGAGATTACAGCTGGAGACCCCTTTGCAGCAATGCCCCAAAATACTCTAATGGCAAGAAATGAGCTGAGTTACACCCAGGGTGCCGAGGGCGAAACAGGTGCCTTGCTGCCAGCATCGCCCTGCTTGTTACCGTCCTGCTTGCTGCCTTCTGTGCCACAGGCTTTCATGTGCCAGAAAGGAAGCAGCTCGAAGCAAACCCCAAAGTGACAACTAACAGCCTAAACAATGCCCTTATATACTGCACACCCAAGAAAGGCGACAGATGGAGAATGCTGCCAGACACTAGAGCAGTAAGCGCAGTCATAAAGCATGTAAGAGCACAGCAGCATGGACTGCCTTTACCCAATGTGCTCCCAACGAGTTGGCCGCTATTGGTAACTGATTCAAAGACTTGTTCCTCTACCACCTTCCTACACCCTGAGGATGTTCCAAGGCTTGCCTGTCCCATCATGGCCTTGTGCACGGCCCGTGCAAGTATATTGCTGGGCTGTCTGTCCTCAGGAAATGCAAATAGCCAAGCGAGATATCAGACAACCACGATACACCCTCATACAGGTAGCATACCAATGAGCAAGGCCACAGGAAATGAACTGCCTTTTACTCTTACTGCTCTAATCCAAAATGTCCAAGATGTAGGGTTACAGCTTGCAGCAGAGAAAATGCAGCAACCGTTACCCTGGACCTTCCTTGGACAAGAATTCACGCAGCAAAAGGATTCTCCACAACTGCTGCAGCTCAAGGTAAAAAACACTTTATATTTACACGAGTTGCAAAAGCTTTAAGGGGCCACAAACCGGTTAAGGCCTATTTTAGGCATAACCACAGAGGAGCTACACCCTCTACTTCAGCTGCCAAAGGGAGACTCCAGTCCAATGTCTAACAGGCTACTGATACCAGGAGCCAAAAAGGTGTTAGACATTCGTACCAAGGCAATAGCGAGAGGGATAGGCAAAAGGAGAAATCCTGAACTACAAATATGCCTGACCCTCATTCCCACCAGGTATCAACTATTAGCAGCCTTGTTACCGTGGGATCAGACTAAAAAAGACCCACTGCAACTTCTAAAGTGGCTAATTTTGCCCCATGTACCATCTAACACTGTGTGGACTGTTGATGAGATGTATGCAAAGCTTGTCATTCAAGGCAGAGAAAGACTGCAGAACTGAAAGGATGGGGACCCTGCCTTTACCACCATCGACTTGCCAGCTACGAAGGACAATTTGGATAGGATGCCAGCTGAGGACGCAAGGTTCCGAGCTGCCTTAGCAAGCTTTCATGGTAAAACTTTAATGCATCTCTCAAAACACAGGTTGTGGGCAAAGACAACTAATCTACCTTCAAAGGCCACGACCAGATGCAAACACGGACCAGTGAAAGGCTCCAGGGCCTTCACACCTGCATCTGGAAACAGCATAAAAGGCTGTAATAATTCAGGTAAAATCCTGCTACAAAACAAGGGAAGGACAGACGCAGACCACGAACCACAGCTGTGCAGGTTCTGGAAATGACCTCGTCTGTATTGTCTTGGGAACGGTTATTAAGCGATCTTTGAATGTTATAACTGATTTCTGTTATGTTGCAAATTGATGCCCCATCTTGAAGGTTTGTTTATTTGAGATATCCTAGTGCTTACTTGTTAATTGAAATGCGTTCTGTTTGGTTTCTTGTGAATTACAGAAGGTTTGGATTTTCATACAAATGCATACAAAGTAATACAATGACAGGTAAGGGCCAACAACTGATAAAGAACTTAGTGACTGACAAATTAACAACATTTAACATCATATCTAAGGTCTTGAAGCAAGCGAAATTGTCTAGTTCAATTTTCCATCAGAACGCAAGATCCTTAAACAGACAATTCAAATAACATTCAATTAGCTCAAGACTTCATCACGTCACGCCCAAACTGTCAAAAAATCACAACAATGCCATCTCAGAATGCATTAACCCCACATGGTTAATTGCAAATGAGATTGAGCAAACAGATATCACACACATCTCTAAAATGGACATATTATAATATGTACATGTAACAGTAGGTATATACCAGCACCACTTAACCTACACAACACCCACTGCAGAAAAGGCCAAAAGTGTGAGACACTTTGACTTAGTTGCCCAGCAACTATTGGTCCATAATAGTCACAGTAAAGCAGCTATATCTCCTATCAAATAGGAAGATTCTTATGTCACAAGTGTTCCACACTCACTCATTACACAGGTAATTACACGAAGAGCACACAACACAACAAAACAGTGTCAACTAAACAAAAAAGGGGGGAGAGAATCTGTATAGCTAAAAGAAAATCTGTGAAAAACCATGTATGTATTAATTTTCAAATTGTGACAAGCTGGAAACATGTGAGTATGAAAGGTAATACAAACCCCAGGCTAGTGTGCCTCTCCCAAAACATCGGTCATGGTAAAGGATTTGGTATCTGGGCAGTGGACGGAACCACTAAATCTGATTTGGGATAGAGGCTACGCTGGTGAGTCTAAAGAAAAGAGTTAAAATGAACCCCTTCCAGGTCTGTTGCACCCCACAAGGTACAAAATCACATCAGCAAGAACCAGAATGACGCAGAAGTTATAAGAAGGTTATGTTTATGTTTAAGGTTTACTTTAAGGACGACCAGTGTGGCAAAAAACAGTTTATAAAAACCCATGAATGTGTGTGTATGATGCGTGAGTTGATGGCCATCAAAGCGAATGAAAGTATGAATGAACATGAGTGTTGTATGTCTGGACAAATATTGAAACACTAAACACCTCACAAATAACAATACCTCCGCCACAGGGTCATTTAAGAAAATTTAGTTCTGCTAAACTTAGCCTGTTTCTTAATAAAGTTGTACTCCCCAGTTATTTAAAACCCTCAGGTTAATAAAGTTTACAAGTTTGCACGGTTAGGCCAAGGCCTATAGGTTAATAAAGTTATTTCTCCAAGTTGCACTACCCTATAGGAATATAAGAAAGTTTTAAAAGGTTCACAGTAGGACTATAAGAGGCCAAGGCAAGCAGTATGCTGGTTCATTGCAAGCCTTGGTAGTTTATAATGTACTGTTCTGATTGTTTGCGCCGTTGCCTTTGTAATGTTCTCGTGACCTTCTTATACAATTAGGAAGGGGGAGATGTAGGGAACATGTCCCGAGGTGCAACGGGTAGGCACCGGAGCTAGGGGACATGCGCAGAGCCAGACCCTCCTATTGGTTAAGAGTCACGTGGGATCAAGGTA
>NW_020922151.1:0-7477 GCF_003984885.1 Neopelma chrysocephalum
GCTGTCCTGTGGGTCACTCCTCCATGGGGTCAGTCCTTCACGAATGAGCTGTACCAATGTGGGTCCCCCACAGGGACCACAGGTCCCACCTGGGAAAAACCTGCTCCAGCCTGGGCTTCCCTCTCCACAGCCTGCAGGTCCCTGGCAGGATCTTGTTCCATCTTGGGCCTCCCACGGGGTCACAGCCTCCTTTGGGCATCCACCTGCTCCAGCATGGGCTTCTCCATGGGTTGCAGGGGGGGCTCTGCACCCTGATGCTCCCCCAGGGGCTGCAGGGGCACAGCTCCAGCACCTGGAGCACCTCCTGTCCCTCCTTCTGCACGGCCCTTGGGGTCTGCATCGCTGTTCCCATGTTGTCACTCCACTCTTCCCTGGCTGGAATTCTTTCTGTCCCACAGCCTTCTGTTCTTAAATATGTTATCCCAGAGGTGTTACTGTCACTCCTGATTGGCTTGGTCTTGGCCAGCAGCAGGGAGTCGGTCCTGGAGCCGGCTGGCGTTGGCTCCACGGGACAGGGGAAGTGTCATAGTTTGAAATTGGCCCCCCCTCGAGAATAGGGGGGCTCAGAGGTGATTGGGTGGCTGTAGGAGGCTTGTCCCAAAGGTGCAGGAGGAGGCACTGAGGGCAGGGAAGCCAGGGGACATGCGCCTAAATAGACAACCCCATTGGTTCTAAGGTCACGTGAGTTTAAGGGATAAAAGGAAGTACCGAATTCAAATAAAGTCTCTTTGATTACCATCTCTCAGGGAGCGTACATGACTTCTTTATTATATAAAGGCAAGCGGCCGCATGGTCGCTACATATGGCGCCCAGAAACTGGGACCCAGAACCGATAATAGGCAGATTAAACACCCTGTATCAGGTGAATAAATCGGTAAACTCTGGGTATCACCGCAGTTTTATGCAGGTGGGAGTTTTTAACCGAAAAAAACTTAGACGTCTGTAAAACCGTTGTCTCAGTTGTGTATGAGAAACAGAAAGTTAGTTTAGTGAGCTCAAAAAACTATAGGGAAAAAGTGCACAGGAAAAAAGAAGAAGAAAAGAAGAAGGAGAAACAGAACGGCGGGCAGCGGAGACCGGAGCCGGGGACCAGCAGGCGGGAGTGGGAAGCAAAACAGCGAAGCTGAGTGAGTTATTAATGCTGCAGCCCCCAGCCCCCACCAAAGGAGGCTCGGAGCTGCTGTGTTTTATCTCGCGAGCTGCTGCTGGGAGCTCTGCAGCTAAAAAGCAGCAGAGACCCTGGGCAGAAGCAGCTCAGCTGCCCCGTGCCGCCACCCCGGAAGCCCCGGGGACCTTGGAACCTTGCGTGCCGCCCCGCCGCCCCCCCCCTGCCCCGCGCACACCGCTGGCGACTGCCATCGGCTGCGGGACTGACACCGACCGCCTGGTGCCTGGCGACCCGGCAAAGCCGCGGTTTGCAACTGCCGGGGAAACGAATGAGCTACACACGTGCGCTGGCCGCCCTGCCCCGCCACCGCAGGGACCTACACCGGTCGCGCTGGGTCTACCCGACGGACTGAGCCCAGAGCCGCCTCACCACCACCCGCGTTAGCCCGCCGCCCCTGCACGTGTTCGCCGCCGTTTCCACCGGCCCTGAGCCCCGCGCAGCCCCCGGAGCCGCTCCCCACCGACCCCCGGCCGTCTGTAAGGACTGCGCCGACCCTCCACATCGAGGAAAAACCCCCGAGAGCCGCCGCAGACCCAGAGGGAACCTGCTGCCACCTTTCACGCCGGGACACCGTTTCGTCGTCGCTTCCCTGCTATCACCGCCGCTGCCGCGCTGAGCCCCGCGCCGCCATCGGGGCCACCCCTGCACCCCATGCCGCATCGAGGGACCCCTCACTGCCGCACTGGAGCCCCAGGGACCTGAGCAGACCCCCACGGAGACGCCGGGAGAGAAAAACCGCAGAAAAACAACTGCCGGACGAACTGAAACTAAAACTGCAGCCGAACAGAGACACTTGCACCCACAGCCTCCGGATTATGGTAACAGAGGAGCCCATGGAAACCTCGCAACACATTAAAACACTTTTACCACACAGCTGCTAGCCCTAACATTACAAATATACACATAAGAAAACTGGGACACATTCTGAGCCACAGCACACCAGCAAACGAAACAATTAATCCACACCCCCCCCCTCCTCGCTACACTGCTAGCAACAGCACAGCCCATAGGCATGCAGCAGGGAGGGGAAACAGCAGTTTGTGAACTGAAGTCAGGATTGGGACCCCAGACCCAAGGGGACACGAGCCGCTGGGAAGGAATGGGGCCTCCGATGCAAGATCCCAGCCCATGGGACCATTGCGTAAAACCCCGTTACAGCGATGGGGGTGTTGACCCAGCACACTTACCCCCCCCTCACTGCGGATGACCGGCACCCACGTGTGTTCCCCTGGGCGCAACCATCTTGCCCATCATATGGCCCAGACACCGATACTTCTCTTCTGCCCCAAAGCCTGCCCCACCCCGCCCGCAGACACGAGAGGGGAGGTGTAGAGGATTGGTAGCAAGACAAAGACATATGGATATGGCTAAGGCTATGGACGAGCTGAGAGCCAGCTGTGTCAACAGAAAAGAGGAAGTAAAGGCAGAGCTGGCATTGAGCAAAGCACCAATAATGAGCCTAGCTTTTGCAATATGTATGAGCTAATTATAAAGCATATATTAAGCTGGTAGTGGTGATCAATAAACAAAGTTTGCTGATACTCATATTGAGCGTCTCTCTCTTCCCTCGTCACAACAAATGGCGCCTGAAAAACAGGGACAATAACGAGTATCCTGCTGGGTTTTGCACGGTTACCCGCGGTCCCCGAAGCCACGGTCTGGTGCAGCAGCACAAGAGGTGAAAGAGCTGAACTCCGCGCCCCGAACGACCTCATAGGAGGGTTTCGGCCGACAACGCCGCCGACGTCCTTTAAGGGCTGCAACAGCGTGCTGATGATTTATAGGTATAGAAAAGCGAGGAGTTAAGGGTATAGATTTGAAAAAGGAATTACCAGGATTGCTTGCGGCGGGGTTGCTAAAGGTTGTTTTGTGGACCCCAATACAGTTTTTGATGAAGTGCAATGGAGACGTTATGGGGATAAGTTATGGGAGGATTCATTAAATGATGATAAGGTAGCCAGGAAATTAGGCAAGCAATGGCGGGTTGTTATTAACGCTTTACAACAACATAAAGCCGAGCAGGAGGCTGCTCGAGCCGCTTGGGTGAAACCAGCAGTTCCCCTGCCCGCTGCCCCCCTCGACTAATATTATACATATTCCACCTGAGTCCCAAAGGTAGACCTTATTACTCCTACTGCCCCTTCACCAGAGTTCTCCAGCCCATCAGATTTCCCGGACCCTCCTGAACCCCAGCAGATCTCATCTGACGGGGCTGATTTACTCCCCTTACCCAATGAGTCAAGTACTGTCGCAGCAGAGCGATGGAAGCTCTGGCAAAGTATTGCCTCGGATGCTTTACAAGCGGGGGATAAAGAAGCAGCAGAAGTTTTAACCAGTGCCTTTCCTGTGATTTATGCTCCGGCAGCAGAGGGTGGGCTGACAGCGACTATTACCTCCCTTGATTGGAAATTGTTGTCGCAATTGCATTCTACGGTTAATGAGAGTGGAATCCAGGGTGAGCCTACCCGACAAATGTTAAATTATATTTGGGGAGGCAACTTGCTTTTGCCAGGAGATATTAGAAGCATTATGAAGTTGATTCTTTCCCAACATCAGCAAATGTTACACAATGCACATTGGCAGGCGTATTGCCAGGAGTCTGTAGCTGTTCAAAGACAGGCGGGTGACCCTTTGCACGGGGTTACACTAGACGAATTAATGGGCATAGGACAGTACACTAGAACAGAAGCGCAAGCGTTATTGGGACCAGATAAGATCAGGGAATCTATGCGCTTAGCCCGTCTTGCTCTGGATAAGATCAAGGCTCCAGGGGGAGTTCCGTCGTATATGGGAATCAAGCAGAGAAGAGATGAACCTTTTGGGTCGTTTACAGACAGAGTTGCTAATGCTATCCAGTCAGTGGGGGTTCCTGAATATATGCATGGAGCTTTGTTAAAACAGTGCACGCTGCAGAACTGCAATTCCACAGCTCGCAACGTTATTGTCACACTTCAGGGGAATTGGTCAGTTGAGGAACTGTTGGAGCGAATGGCGCAAATACCCCAGGGGCCCAATGCTATGTTAGTGGAAGCGGTTAAGGAACTGGGTGAGAGCTTAAAGGAACAAGCTAGGATTACTAGCTCTCAGGTATTAGCCGCACTTGCGCCCCTACAAGCTTCGGGCGGAGCCACTCAACGAAGCAAAACAACAAAACTACGCTGTTTTCGGTGCGGAGCTCCTGGACACATGCGAAGAGAATGTCGGTCTGGTCCAGTATGGTGTTCACATTGTCAGCAGGATTCACATGCTACCACTATATGTTGGCGCGGGACGGGAAACGGGAAAGCCAGGGCGAAGGGACCCTGCGCCAAGACACAAATGACGGCTCCAGACGCTCACAGCTTCCCAGCACAAACTTCACCCTGCATCCCGCCACACAAGGGAGCCTCGGACTGGATTTGGCAACAGCAATAGACTGTACCCTTATAGATCAACATCCTCAAAGAATACCAACAGGAGTGCACGGACCGGTGTTGATTAACGGTAAACCAGTGGCGGCCTTGTTAATAGGTCGGTCCTCATCCACAATGGCTGGATTAAGTGTTTTAGTGGGACTGATTGATGCTGATTATACTGGAGAAATATCGATTATGGTCAACACACTATTTCCACCTTTGCACATACCTGCTTGATCTCGCATCGCACAATTGATACCACTTCCTCAAATCACTCCTGGACAGTCAGATAAGCCTTAACGAGGAGATCAAGGCTTTGGATCCACTGGTGTATCAGCTCTTCTAACAATAGACTTGGCCAGACGACCGTGAAAGGCCATTCAGTTGCAGTGGGACTTACGAACTGTACATTTGATTGCCCTATTGGATACAGGAGCTGACGTGAGCATTATCGCAGCTCACAAGTGGCCCACGTCATGGCCCTTGGTGAATACAGGAGCAACAGTTGCAGGAGTGGGTGGTCTTACTCTGGCAAAAAGATCCCCTCCAATAACTATCACCGTGGGTGGAATGACTGTGAACTGTACTGTGTCTGTTCTCCCCCTACCCGATGGAGTGCAAGCACTAATAGGGAGAGACGTTCTTGCTCAGATGGGGATGGTTCTAACTAACGAACCGAGACCCCCTTTAGCATGACGGCCATTGCCTGGACTTTCCCGATCCCTCTCCAATGGAAAACAGAAACACCGGTGTGGGTAGAGCAATGGCCATTAAAAAGGGAAAGTCTATTACAAGCACATGCATTGGTGTTGGAACAATTACAACAGGGACACTTACATTTATCAACGAGTCCTTGGAACACTCCTATCTTTGTAATCAAGAAAAAATCCGGAAAATACAGGCTCTTGCATGATCTACGTGCAGTAAATGCCCAGATGCATACTATGGGGGCATTACAACCAGGACTGCCAAACCTGGCTATGCTCCCACAAAATTGGTTTTTGTTAATAATTGATCTTAAGGACTGTTTTTTCACCATTGCATTGCATGAGCAAGATCGACAGCGTTTTGCCTTTACTGTCCCCGCTATAAACAAAGAGGGACCAGCACAGCGTTTTGAGTGGACAGTTTTGCCCCAGGGGATGAAAAACTCCCCTACACTTTGTCAACTTTACGTAGATGCTGCATTACAGCCAATTAGAAAATCGTGGCCCTCTACAGTGATCTATCACTACATGGATGATTTATTGTTTGCTCAGCCTACTAATTTTACAGAAAGTCAAAAACAGCAGTTAGCTAACCAGTTGCAGCAACAAGGCTTAGTCATAGCCACTGAGAAAATTCAAGAATCCAGTCCCTGGCATTATTTAGGCTGGCAAATCACAGACTCGGTCATTCGGCCTCGAAAGTTATCTATCAATATAGAGATTGCCACCTTGCACGATGCTCAAAGACTTTTAGGAGATTTACAATGGCTGCGTCCAGTAATAGGAATACCCAATGAATGGCTAGAACCCCTCAGACCGCTATTAAAAGGCGCAGACGCTTCAACAGCGGTAACTGTCACCCCAGAACAGCGGAACGTGTTACATCAGATCACAGCCAGTATTGCTGATCATGTCACACACCGACGGATAGAAGGCGTACTGATCAACCTTACCATTTTGGCAGGAGAGAAACATTTAATGGGAGCCCTTACACAACAAAGAATAAAAACGGGGGAGAATCAGGGGTGACTTACAACGTCGACAAAAGAGCAACAGATTGCGTTGGAGTGGCTGACAACATCCTTACAACCACGCAGAACAATTCAGGAAAAAATTCGGACATTAGCAGACCTTATTAAAAAAGGCCGGAACCGGATTGTGCAAGCAACAGGGTTGGAGCCACATGAAATACAAGTGCCAATAAAACAGACTGGTATTTAGTCCATTCTCCTGAACTACAAGGAGCATTACTCATGACTGACGCCACCATTAATATCCATCTTTTGCGGTCAACGACCCTGGCCTGGATGGCTAATCTAGCATGGTTGCAGGTCCCAAAACGATCTGCAACACCACTCCAGGATGCAGTCACAGTATTTACTGACGCTGGAAAAAGGTCGTGACGTGCTGTGACCACCTGGAAACAAGAAGGGCAGTGACATCAACATTTCCTGGATGCTCAGACAAAAGACTCCTTACAAACATTAGAACTTGCAGCCGTTGTATGGGCGTTATCCCATTGGTTAGACTGTGCACTTAATGTGGTTACGGACTCAATGTATGTTGCAGGGGTGGCTAATCGAATTGAAGATGCTAGCATTAGGGAAGTTAAGAATGCCAGACTCATGCAACTCTTACAGCAGCTCCACAAAGCAATTGCTTATCGGTCAGCCAAATACGCTGTGTTGCACATCAGAAGCCATCAATAGGACATAGGGTTGGGAGAAGGAAATGCCAGAGCAGATCATTTAGCATCAGCAGTAACAGAAGCCCCTATATCTCCCTTCCTTAGAGCACGTGAGGCTCATGCTATATATCACCAAAATGTGAAGGGTCTCAGTCATTCATATGGACTATCAGTCGAGGATGCCAGAGCAATAGTGAAAGTATGCCCTATTTGTAGTCAGCAAAACAAAGGGGTGGGTCTTGGAGTGGGAGTCAATCCCAAAGGACTAAAAGCTAACGAGCTGTGGCAAATGGATGTCACACATGTTCCTGGTTTTGGTCGTTTGAAATACGTGCATGTATCAATAGACACAGTCATTTCGTATGGGCCACGCTGCAGCCTGGAGAAAAAGTTCAAGATGTAAAACGACACTTGACAGATTGCTTTGCCATCATGGGAGTCCCTAAAACACTGAAAACGGATAATGGGCCTGCGTATGTTAGCAGGACTCTAGGACAATTTTTGCAACAATGGGACATAA